>NC_088336.1:7005000-7305000 GCF_036884655.1 Musa acuminata AAA Group | reverse complement strand
AAGTCTTTTGAATCGTGAAAGTTTTTTGCTGCACTAATTCACCCCCCCCTTTTAGTGCCGCTCTTGATTCTAATAGATACATCATCTTGAAACTCCTCCAGGATTGGTTTCATGATTACTAGTGTCACCTTGTGCTGTTCATTCTCCTCTACTACTACTAGAGCCAAAAAGTGACCACCATTGTCAATTCACCCTTGCATTCACCATAGGACATTAAAGCGCTAACTTCCTTCTTTAGTGTATTGATTTCAGAAGGTTGTAATAGAGCTAAAATAATCTTATTTTCATTTACCTTAAAAGAATAAGTGTGTTTGTAGCCATCCTACAACATCCTTCTATCATAATGCCAAGGTCTTCCTAATAGCAAATGACAAGCATCCATAAGAGCAACATCATACCATACTTCATCTTTATAATACTTGCTAATAGAAAATGAAACTAAACATCTTTTAGTTACATTGATGTCATTTCCTTTTTGGAGCCAACATCATTGGTAAGGATGTGGATGAGGGATTATGTCCAACTTTAGTTTTTACATAATCTCCAAAGATTATTAAATCTCTTATTTTGATGATGAAACTAATTGATAAGTGTTTATGATTTAATTTATGCTTTTAGTGATGTAGGATGCTTCGATCAGGATGAGACAATTAAAGTAGGAAGAATCATGTTGGGCCGAAGGAAAACATGTCAGAAAATTGGACGTCGGGTCGGAAGATCGGTTGACATATCGATAGAAGGCTTCGGGCCATGGATTCGGGCATCGAGCCAAGAAGAGCAGATATTGCGCCAAGGATATGGGAGTTGCGGAGTCAACTGGCTGATTGGGCAATAGGCCGCAAGAGAGGACGATGCGCCGAAGAATCGGACGAAGCGTCGATTGACCAATGACATGCCGAACAACATGATTCAAGCTTAGTAATAATTGTCTAGATCGAAGTGTGTTTTACATGTGTAGGATTAACTATGATAGTAAGGCATAAAGCAAAATGAAGTCCCAAAGTCAAGGACGCGATTTCGTTGGGAGTTCGAGAGTTTGTCGGAAGTTCTACAAGAACCACCTGAGAAGTCCAGGAGCTTACTAAAAGAATATCATCAGAACTCACCCAGAAGATCATTGTGAAGTCCAGGAGCTTGCTGGGAGTCCATTGGAACATTGCCAAGAGATCATCGGAAGTTCGCTAGAAGATCACCGGAAGCTCACCGGAAGAAACTAAGACTTACAGACTTTTTTAGCTTAAGTATATCTCAGATTTCATAGTTAGCACGTAATTGGGTTTGAAATTGGGCCAACCCAATTATGGGCCAGTTGGGCTCATGTAAGAACTATGTTGGGCCCAATTAAAAGGCCCAAACAATGCCCCAAGAGGTGACACCGTCGTGACACTATCTCCGAGACTGTGTCAAGCGGTGGTACCGCCAAGACACAACCTCCGACAAGCTGCAAACGGTGGTACCACTAGTCTGGGCAGTGGTACCACCTAGTGTCAGGTGGTGGTATCGCCAGACTGGGCGGTGGTACCGCCCAGTGCAGTGTTAGTGTTAAACTGACATAGGAGGTGGTACCGCCCAACACAGGCGGTGGTATCGCCCGGACCTAGGAAACCCGGGATGAGATATTTTTAGGCTCCAAGTTTGAATCAACTTGAAGCCTATAAATACCCCTCTCATTCCTGGTTAAAACATACAAGCATAGAGAATTTAAAAGTAAGAAAATGCTGCGGCAATTTCTTGAGCAATTCCCTCCTCCACTCTAAGTTTAGAATTCTATAATAGAGGAGTGAGTGCTTGTAAGGGGTGTCTCCTAAACCTAAGAAAAGAAGAAGAGGGATATAAAAGGTGGTTGGTCTTCTCCTATTGAAGGAAGACCGATAGTGGATGTCGGTGGCTTCGACGGAAGGGGAATCGGCGAAGTGCATGTTGGTCACGATGACCGAACCACTCTAAATTCTAGTTTGTGTTTACGTTTTGAGTAATTTACTTTCATAGCAAACTACCTCACCTTCTTGCTTTACATCCACTATGCTTTTCGTATGCTTTCAAGCTATCTTTCCAAGATTGGTTTTTATTGTACGAAAATATTTTATAAACCGACGGTTTTACCGCTGAACTAATTCACCCCCCATCTTAGTGCCGACCCCGGTCCTAACAATTGGTATCAGAGCCTCGTATTTCTCATTTGGTTTAACACCTAAGAGAAATGGCTCTTTTCGATTTTCAAGAGGGTCACTCTCTCATTCGTCCTCCCTTGTTCAATGGGATATACTACACATATTGGAAAACTCGAATGAGAGTTTTCTTACTTTCGTTGGATTTGAATTTATGGAATATTATCGAAAATAATTTTCGAATGTTTTCTCTTCCAATGAATCATTAGAATGATTTAGAGAAGAGGACTTTTTCTTTAAATGTTAGAGCTATGAATGCTCTATTTTACACCTTAAATAAAAACGAATTTAATCGGGTTTCTACTTGTGAAACCGCTTTTGACATTTGGCATACTCTTGAAATCACACATGAAGGCACTAGTAAAGTTAAAGATTCAAAAATCAACCTTTTGATGCATGATTTTGAACTTTTTCATATGAACTATTGGAGATATATGCACTCATTTTTTTATGTTCTCTTAATAAGAATTGGGATCTGAAAGTAACCGTAATACAAGAGGCAAAAGATCTTAATAATTTTTCACTTGAAGAACTTATTGTTAGGATCGAGAGCACTAAGAGGGGGGGGTGAATTAGTGCAGCGGATATTTTTCAGTGATTAAAAAGCGAAGGCTGCGTTCGTTCGACAAAGACTATTTTGATGCAAAAACCGATTCTAAGATTACTTATGATTAAGTGCAGTTTATGTTTAAACGCAGTTAGCGTCTAAATGCAGATTGCGTCTAAACTCAGATTGCGTCTAAGCGCAGTTTGCGTCTTAGCGCAGATTGCGTCTAAGCGCAGATTGCGTCTAAACGCAGATTGCGTCTAAGCACAGATTGAGCAGAAGTATAAAGACAATGTGCTGTTGTTGTACAGCTCAAAAGGTAATCTGCAAAAAACAGATTTACGTCTAAACGCAGATTTGCGTCTAAACGCAGATTTACGTCTAAACGCAGATTTACGTCTTACACGCAGATTTACGTCTGAACTTTGAAACTCGTTTGTATATTCGCAGAGGGCAGTATGCAGTTGAAATCAAGACGTAAACGTAAACTGAAATCTGACGATTGTGCGAGGAAAGCCGATTTACGTCTAAATGCAGTTTTACGTCTAAATGTTGAAACTCGTTCGTAAAATTGCAGAAGACAGTTTGCAGTTATAAATAGAATCAAACTGTAAGTGTAAACTGCAAAGAAACTCGTTTGCAAAAGCACAGAGGACAGTTCTGCAGAATCAAAACGTAAACGTAAACTGTAATGTACTAAAACACGACTTTACGTCTGAATGCAGATTCGGAAGAACAGCACTTAGAACTTGTTCGTGAAAGCGCAGAGAGCAGTAGTAGTGGAGGAGGTTTGCAGTAAAGATAAAGTGCTCAAAGATAAACGCAAACCAGAGATTTAGAGTGGTTCGGTCAGTCCTGACCTACTCCACTTTTGGCTTCCTCCACCGACGAGGTTGCCGACGTCAACTAGGGGCCTTCCTTCAATGGGTGAAGGCCAAACTGCCCTTTTACAGTTTCTCTCCTTTTGACAGGCTCAGGAGACAACCTTTACAGACCTTTCTCTCCTCACTTTACAACTGAAAACTTGAAGAACAGAAGGAGGAGACTTAAAGGCTTTACAATCACTTTTGAGCTCTTAGAATCACAGAAAAGATCAAGATTTCGGTGTAGGTCTGTATCTTTTCAGTGTTGAATGGATGGGGAATTTATAGGCCCCAACCCAATTCAAATTTGGAGCTCAAAACGATCAAATCCCGGAATTCCGGGATCAGGCGGTTGCACCTCTTGACTGGAGAGGTTGCACCGCCTGGCAGAGCTCGAAGACCGAGCTCAGGCGGTGCCACCTCTCTGCCAGGGAGGTTGCACCGCCCAGTCTTGCTCGAAGACTGAGCTCAGGCGGTGCCACCTCTCTGCCAGGGAGGTTGCACCGCCCAGTCTAGCTCGAAGACTGAGCTCAGGCGGTGCCACCTCTCTGCCAGGGAGGTTGCACCGCCCAGTCTCGCTGGGAGGCTTAGCCCAGGCGGTGCCACCTCCTGGCCTGGGCGGTTGCACCTCCTGGTGCAATCAGGGTCCGAATGGTTCATTCCATTCGACCCAATTTCAATCTTTCAGGGGCCCAATTGCCCCAAGATTAAGCCAATGGGATCACCTCCCATTTTCCAACTTAATCATCGTGCTAACTACGATTAAATCTAAGACAACTTCTGCAGCTTTGCTTCGGTGCGTCAATCGCTCCTTCCGGCGAGTTTCCGGCGAACTTCCATCGATCATCCGATGAACCCTCGGTGATGCTCCTGCGGACTTCCGGCAAACTCCTGGACTTTGCGACGATCCACTTGGCAAGTTCCGACGAGCTTCGCTTGGCAAGCTTCTGGACTTCTCGGATCTGTTCTCGCAGAACCTCCGACGACCGTCCGAACTTCCGTCGAACTCTCGAACTCCCAACGTGATCATGAACTTGACTCCGGCGCAACTCCTGCTGCTTGTCTATCTTTCATCGTAGTTAATCCTGCACACTTATCTCAACACATAGATTAGACAACAAATGACAATTGACTTCATCATCAAAATCCGAGATTCAACAATCTCCCCCTTTTTGATGATGACAATCAATTGATAATGGAGTTATCCTTAACTCCCCCTGTCTATATGCCATAGTTGAGATAAGTCAACCTTGAATTCAAGACCTAAGAATTCAAGTGACGTATTGATAAGTTAGATCAGTTAAACTTATCAATACTCCCATCATGATACTCATCATGATGTATCTCTTCAAAGATGATGTCAGGGCTTGACATACATCATCAGATTTGTATGATTGTGTTTGTAACCATTCATCATGTAGTATGAACATTATCATATAAAGCTGTGAAGCACTATTACATGATGCATACATTTGAAATATACTAGCAAGTTTTTGCATTTTCTTCACATGATAACATATCAACTCAGGGCATAATGCAAACTTTAGCACATGTTTTTGTATCTCTTGGTGATGCAAGGATGGCATAATCATAGCAGTGTTTATAGCATCACTTATAGTATGGCAGTGTTTATCAATTCATATATATATCTCCCCCTTTGTCATCAACAAAAAGCATAATGATCATGATACCAGGAAATTAATCAAAGCAAGCTTATAGAGGAATTTCACATAGATTGCTCTAAATACTTCTTCCCCTTTGTGTTATAATCCATTGTCCATGTAAAGATTTTGCAGGATGGAATACATACACATGAATCACTTCATCAAATCTATTTCAGATACTTATTTTTCATGAAAGTGTATCTGATGCATTCGAAAAATCTGGTTCATAGCATTCGAAAAATAAGATGCATTCGGAGAAGATTTTGTTGCATATAATCATAGAGACATGGCAATCAAGTGATTTGATCATACAATATAGTCCGAAAAATAATTTTAACAAATTTAAGTATTCGGACATATCAACATTCTTCGAATCAAAGCACAAGGTTTTCAAAACTTTTCGTTTCAAAGCACAACATTCTTAATTTGGACATATCACATGCCAAAACAGTAATGATACCATAAAAATCTGAGATAACTTTTACCATAATAGATGTTTATATTCAGTACATCAGAAGTGAGAAGTTTACAACAACAACAGGTGTTCAATGAGTTCATTGATGCGGTGGAAAATTAAAGTGCCTAAACAAGGAGTCAAATTGACTATGAATCTGCTGCAGCTCAGATAGGATTTGATCTTGTCTTTGTTCAATCCGTTCTTGTCTCTGTTCAAATCGATCCATACGAATCCCAATTTCTTCAATGGATGTATGAGTTTGCTCAACTGGATGTGTTTCCTCAAAGGGAAGGGTCGGAGGAGATTGGGTACCCCTAAATACTGGTGTTTCCGGTTCTGGTTCAAGTTGAGGATGATCAGTCCTTCTAGGGAGTCTAACCCAGTTACCGTTTCTATAGTAACATCTTAGTCGGTGAAGTAGATTTTTGTTTATTATGCTGTATCGATCTACTTTCATTACTTCTTCCTCTGGTGATATTAGAATGTCGTAAGCTTTTATTATTCTAGTGATTATACCACCATATGGGAGCATCATATCCTTTTTTGATAATTCTAACATATTTTGTTGAATAAGATAGCCAAGACAGATGTCATGTCCCTTTATGATTGAGTACATAGTTCCTAATTCTAGTTGACTAATTTCATCATGATGGTATTGTTTAGGGAGAATTATACTAGTCATGATATAATGAAGTATCTTAGTGTTCAAAGGCAATAGATGTTCACAACTTTTAGGAACTAATGCTATGTTAGGATTGGCAAAGATTGTTCCTAAGGCTTCAACATAGGATGTTCCAATACTTTCATCATCCCATGATCCTCTAAAGTAGAGTCCTATGCTTTTTATGGGAATGCCTATCATATCACAAATGAATCTATCAGTGATTGAGATGTGTTGTCCCAAAAGATAGGTGGACATCCTTCCTTCATCATCTATTTGTATGTTATTGTAAAATAATCTAACAAGCCTAGGATAGATGGGTTCGTTAATCTGCAAGATTGGAAGTAGACCTAGGTTTGCAAACCATTGGATGGTCTCTTAGTTCATTTAGATCTACGTATTTTCCTTTAGTGATACATCTAAGTTCGAAAGAGGGAAATCTTTCAGCATGGTATTTTGAATCGAAAAGAGTGAAATCAAATTCTTCTACTAATCTCCTCTTTCCCTTGTCCCTTGAGGATCTTCTAGATCCCATAATTACTGCTGTTTAGTGGGATTATGATGAGCTAGAGTAAATGAAGAACAAAACAGAATTTAAAAGCTTCTTAAAGAGTACCTTTGTGAAATCTTCAAGAGAGGGAAGGATTCTTGATGTTTTGCTCCGAAATGGAAGGTATTTGGACGGCTTAGAGGAGTGAAATGAGAGTGGAGGAGACTTGGAAGAGTAGAGGAGGAAATGGGAGTGAGTTGGGGTCGGTTTCACCGTCGGCCCTAGTGTGGGTTTAAAAAGGCAGAGTTGCGGGCGGTTGCACCTCTGGCTGGAGCGGTGCAACCTCTGGCAACCCGTGATAGCTGGAGGTGCAACCGCCAGCTGGAGAGGTGCCACCGCCTGCAGCCAGTGAGCACCTAATATGATTTGATCAGAGAGCCTTTGCCTTGAGGAGAGTTTCAGAGCAATTAGCGTTTGTTACATGACTTCGTATGAGTTTTTATTTACGGAAGAAGCTCTTGCATGATCAAAATAGATCTTTTAACGTGCATACGTATGTTGATAGTTTGTTTGGTATCCCTTTTAAGATCATGACATATTTAGTTTCATGATACAAGAATCAATTCGTAGATGATAGTGTTAACGGATTTTGAAGATCAAGGAGGTATGTGAATTTGGATATCATATGTTTCTAATAAGGTTGTATCCAATTCGTATTTGTGATTTCATAACTTTCACTTGTTACTTAAGCGTTGTGAGTTCCTTTTTGATTCTTGATTTCTGACCATCGAGAGTCAAGGAGCAGAATATTATTTCTTGCTCCGGCCTAAAATTTTAATGTTTTTATAGGAAGGGATGATCTTTAGGAACCCATTTGCTTTTGGGTGCCTCATAAATAGATCTACATTTTCTATCATGTTGCATCGAGTTTATCATGGTTCCTTTAGGAACCCAAATCAGTTTGTTTGGACTTATTTTCTTGAATGGACAACAATGTGTCCTATGTCCAGATTTGCAACAAAAGTTGCACTTGGTTTGGTGTTGAACATGTAAGATGGAGCTTTTTATGAAGGAGGTTGGATTTTGGTGAGGACTTCTCACAAATCCAATTCCGCTCCTTTTTGGAACGTGACCCTTGTTTGCAAGGATCATGTTCAACGACTTGCTACCAACCTCGAATTTCTTCAAGGTATCCTTGAGTAGCAGGTTTTCTTTTTGTAAAGTTTCTAAATCATGACATTTGATACATGAATTTAAACTATCATGATGTTTGACTTTTAACTTATCAAACTCACAAGTAAGACTATCATGCACCTTTTTCAGCAATTTATATTTTCTACTTATACTCTTGCATTCGTCAAATAAGTCATTGAAAGCATTTAATAATTCATCGAAAGATAAATCAACATTTAATGAATCCGTTACCTCCTCTCCGATAGCCATTAAGGCGTAATGAGCAACTTGCTCGGTGTTGGACTCCTCTTCCTCAGATGCGCTTGAATCATCCCATGTTGCTTGGAGCGCCTTCTTCTTTGTTGTTCTTTTCTTGACTTGGGGACAGTCACTCTTGTAGTGTCCCGGCTTTTTGCATTCATAGCAGATTACTTGGTCCTTTTTGGGTTCAAGTTTATTTTTTGCATCATTCTTAAACTTGTTTCTTTTAAAGAACTTTTTAAACTTTCTTGTTAGAAGTGCCAAGTCATCATCACAGTCCTCATCACTTGAGTTTTCTCTCAAGTGGCATTCTGAAGTTTTGAGTGCCATATCCTTCCTGTTCTTTGGAAGGATGTCTTCTTGCTCTTCATGAGCTTTACAAGTCATTTCGTAGGTCATTAATGACCCGATTAGTTCTTCAAGAGGGAAATTTCGCAGATCTTTTGCCTCTTGAATAGCGGTGACTTTAGGATCCCAACTCTTAGGAAGGGATCTTAGTATCTTATTAACAAGCTCAAAATCCGAAAAGCTCTTTCCGAGTCCTTTTAGACCGTTGACGACATCCGTGAAACGGGTAAACATGTCGCCAATGGTTTCACTCGGTTTCATCCGAAAAAGTTCGAAGGAGTGTAACAGCAAATTGATTTTTGACTCTTTTACTCTACTTGTGCCCTCATGGGTCACTTCGAGTGTGTGCCAAATATCGAATCCAGTTTCACAAGTTGAAACACGGTTAAACTCGTTTTTATCAAGTGCACAAAATAAGGCATTCATAGCCTTTGCATTTAGAGCGAAAGCCTTCTTCTCCAAATCATTCCAATCGATCATTGGAAGAGAAGACTTTGAAAAACCATTTTCGACAAGATTCCACAGTTCAAAATCCATAGAAATAAGAAAGATCCTCATTCGGGTCTTCCAGTAGGTGTAGTCCGTCCCATTAAACATGGGTGGACGTGTAATAGAATGGCCCTCTTGGTTTCCGGCGTAAGCCATCTCTCTTGGGTTTTAATCCTTTTGAGAGTTAATCGGGCTCTGATACCAATTGTTAGGATCGAGAGCACTAAGAGGGGGGGGTGAATTAGTGCAGCGGATATTTTTCAGCGATTAAAAAGCGAAGGCTGCGTTCGTTCGACAAAGACTATTTTGATGCAAAAACCGATTCTAAGATTACTTATGATTAAGTGCAGTTTACGTTTAAACACAGTTAGCGTCTAAATGCAGATTGCGTCTAAACTCAGATTGCGTCTAAGCGCAGTTTGCGTCTTAGCGCAGATTGCGTCTAAGCGCAGATTGCGTCTAAACGCAGATTGCGTCTAAGCACAGATTGAGCAGAAGTATAAAGACAATGTGCTGTTGTTGTACAGCTCAAAAGGTAATCTGCAAAAAACAGATTTACGTCTAAACGCAGATTTGCGTCTAAACGCAGATTTACGTCTAAACGCAGATTTACGTCTTACACGCAGATTTACGTCTTAGACGCAGATTTACGTCTGAACTTTGAAACTCGTTTGTATATTCGCAGAGGGCAGTATGCAGTTGAAATCAAGACGTAAACGTAAACTGAAATCTGACGATTGTGCGAGGAAAGCCGATTTACGTCTAAATGCAGTTTTACGTCTAAATGTTGAAACTCGTTCGTAAAATTGCAGAAGACAGTTTGCAGTTATAAATAGAATCAAACTGTAAGTGTAAACTGCAAAGAAACTCGTTTGCAAAAGCACAGAGGACAGTTCTGCAGAATCAAAACGTAAACGTAAACTGTAATGTACTAAAACACGACTTTACGTCTGAATGCAGATTCGGAAGAACAGCACTTAGAACTTGTTCGTGAAAGCGCAGAGAGCAGTAGTAGTGGAGGAGGTTTGCAGTAAAGATAAAGTGCTCAAAGATAAACGCAAACCAGAGATTTAGAGTGGTTCGGTCAGTCCTGACCTACTCCACTTTTGGCTTCCTCCACCGACGAGGTTGCCGACGTCAACTAGGGGCCTTCCTTCAATGGGTGAAGGCCAAACTGCCCTTTTACAGTTTCTCTCCTTTTGACAGGCTCAGGAGACAACCTTTACAGACCTTTCTCTCCTCACTTTACAACTGAAAACTTGAAGAACAGAAGGAGGAGACTTAAAGGCTTTACAATCACTTTTGAGCTCTTAGAATCACAGAAAAGATCAAGATTTCGGTGTAGGTCTGTATCTTTTCAGTGTTGAATGGATGGGGAATTTATAGGCCCCAACCCAATTCAAATTTGGAGCTCAAAACGATCAAATCCCGGAATTCCGGGATCAGGCGGTTGCACCTCTTGACTGGAGAGGTTGCACCGCCTGGCAGAGCTCGAAGACCGAGCTCAGGCGGTGCCACCTCTCTGCCAGGGAGGTTGCACCGCCCAGTCTTGCTCGAAGACTGAGCTCAGGCGGTGCCACCTCTCTGCCAGGGAGGTTGCACCGCCCAGTCTAGCTCGAAGACTGAGCTCAGGCGGTGCCACCTCTCTGCCAGGGAGGTTGCACCGCCCAGTCTCGCTGGGAGGCTTAGCCCAGGCGGTGCCACCTCCTGGCCTGGGCGGTTGCACCTCCTGGTGCAATCAGGGTCCGAATGGTTCATTCCATTCGACCCAATTTCAATCTTTCAGGGGCCCAATTGCCCCAAGATTAAGCCAATGGGATCACCTCCCATTTTCCAACTTAATCATCGTGCTAACTACGATTAAATCTAAGACAACTTCTGCAGCTTTGCTTCGGTGCGTCAATCGCTCCTTCCGGCGAGTTTCCGGCGAACTTCCATCGATCATCCGATGAACCCTCGGTGATGCTCCTGCGGACTTCCGGCAAACTCCTGGACTTTGCGACGATCCACTTGGCAAGTTCCGACGAGCTTCGCTTGGCAAGCTTCTGGACTTCTCGGATCTGTTCTCGCAGAACCTCCGACGACCGTCCGAACTTCCGTCGAACTCTCGAACTCCCAACGTGATCATGAACTTGACTCCGGCGCAACTCCTGCTGCTTGTCTATCTTTCATCGTAGTTAATCCTGCACACTTATCTCAACACATAGATTAGACAACAAATGACAATTGACTTCATCATCAAAATCCGAGATTCAACACTTTTTGGTTTATTAATGACATATGAAATGGCGCACAATGTACAAAATAAACTTGAGAACATCCTTCCAAAGAACAGGAAGGATTTCGAACTTAGAACAATCGAAGACCACTCGAACATAAGCTCAAGTGATGGTGAACTTGAACTCCTCACTATGAAATTTAAAAAGTTCATGAAACAAAAATTGAAGAACAAAAATAAACTTAAAAAGAATGCAACTACTTGCTATGAACGCAAGAAGGAAGCAATCTTGGATGAAATGAGCTCACCCGAAGATGAAGGACAATCCAACAAAGGCGAGGTGACAAACTATGTTTTAACGGTTTTCGACGATGAGATAATCAAAATGCCCTCAATTTATTTCAAAATTACATGATGTCTTTCCATGAGTTATTTTTAATTTAGGTTAATTATTTTTCTTAAAAATTACATGTTTAATAATGTAATGAAAATGCTAAAAAATGGGATCATGCTAGTAATTTTAAAAATAATCATGAAAATTACATGTTTTATGATAAATGAACAAAATGCTAGAATTAAATCTAGTGATTAATTTCTTGTATAGTATAAACAATTATGTGTATTGTGATGATTTTGTATTACTTTTCGAGTTTTGTTGGATGGCTTTCATATGAAAATTTTGAGCATACTTATATAAAATCAATCACATAAAAAGATAAATCAAATCTTTTGTCTAAAGAAATAATAATGTGTATCATATTGATTTCCATATTGATTTCCAACTTTGATTGAAAACGCTCAATGAAATCATGCTTATTGTTTTTAATAAAAGTTTTGGCACAATGCTTGATGACTTTATTCTATGCATGAGATTTTGTAAGGCTTGATGATTTTTGTGATGAATCTTGCCCTTGGTTTTCGATTTTAAACATGTTGCATGGTTTTGATTTAAGAACAAATATTTGGCCATGCTAATATAAAGTAAATCATACAAATTGAAACTAAAGAAGATTAAATATCTTTAAGAATCATTTAATGTTATGTTCAATGAAGCCATACTTAATGTCTTAATGAAAATGTTAAGAGATTTGATATCATGCGCTTGTTAATCCTTGTCGTGATGAAATTTAATTTTTTGGTTTTAAAACAATGATGAATGTTTTTATTTAGCAAAGGCATGTTTGTATGAAATAAAAGGGGAATACATTTTTTGAAAATTTCTCAATTCTTATATTATGAAATTTTGTACCATGAAATTGATTTTGATTTTTCATTAATGAATCCATGTATATTATGCTTTTGTGAATCTCATGGATTATGAAAATGATTTAAATTTAATGGATTTTATCAAAATCATGATCTTGATTTCTCATGATTTATAACTTGAAAATTTTTTTTATAAATCAAGACTGTCTACTATAATTCTTTATTTTCGCCATTTGAGTTATCAAAAAAGAATCATAATATGTCTCTTGATATTTATAATTTGTCTTCATGATTTGTATATCTAATCACTAAAAATCTCTTGATATTTTTTATGATGATAAAATTGGAGATTTATGATGTAATGATTTGAACTTATATCTCAAATATTTGAAAGTTGCACTTCTCCTTTTTGTTGATAACAAAGGGGGAGAAGTATGATGTTACGCATAAGTTTATGATAACATGTTGCTTGGATTTTTGAATCCAAGAGTTTCTATCAATATGGCATATTGATAGGGGGAGTTTGCTTAAACTCCGGGAGTTTAGTTAACTCTGTCATCAATTGGTTGTCATCATAAAAAAGGGGAAGATTGTTGAATCTCGTATTTTGATGATGAAACCAATTGATAAGTGTTTATAATTTGATCTGCGTTTTTAGTGATGCAGGATGCTTCGATTAGGATGAGACAATTAAAGCAGGAAGAATCATGTTGGGCCGAAGGAAAACATGTCAAAAGATTAGACATCAGGCCAGAGGATCGGTCGACGTATCGATAGAAGGCTTCGGGCCATGGATTCAGGCATCGGGCCAAGAAGAGCAGATATTGCACTAAGGATATCGGAGTTGCGGAGTTAACTGACCGATTGGGCAATAGGCCCAAGAGAGGATGATGCGCCGAAGAATAAAACGAAGTGTCGATGGATCAATGACATGCCAGACAACATGATTCAAGCTTAATAATAATTGTCTAGATCGAAGTGTGTTTTGCATGTGCAGGATTAACTACGATAGCAAGGCATAAAGTAAAATGAAGTCCCAAAGTCAAGGACACGATTTCATTAGGAGTTCAAGAGTTCGTCGGAAGACCAAACGTTCATCGGAAGTTCTATAGGAACCAACCAAGAAGTCTAGGAGCTTTCCAAAGAAGCTCATCGGAGCTTGCCAAGAAGATCATCGTGAAGTCCAGGAGCTTGCCGGGAGTTCGCTGGAACATTACCGAGAGATCGTCGGAAGTTCGCCGGAAGATCGCCGGAAGAAACCAAGACTTACGGACTTGTTTAGCTTAAGTATGTCTTAGATTTCATAGTTAGCACGTAATTAGGTTTGGAATTAGGCCAACCCAATTATGGGCCAGTTGAGCCCATGTAAGAACTGTGTTGGTCCTAATGAAAAAGCCCAAATAGTACCCCCAAGAGGTGACATCGTCGTTGCACAGTCTTCGAGACTATGTCAGGCGGTGGTATCGTCGGTCTGGGCGGTGGTTCCACCCAGACACAACCTCCGAGAGGCTGCAGGCGGTGGTACCGCCAGTCAGGCGATGGTACCGCCCAATGCAGTGTCAATTTCAAACTGACATTGGCGGTGGTACTGCCCAACACAGGCGGTGGTACCACCTGGACCCAGGAAACCCGAGATGAAATATTTTTTGGCTCCAAGTTTGAATCAACTTGAAGCATATAAATACCCCTCTCATCCTTGATTAAAAGATACAAGCATAGAGAATTTAAAAGTGAGAAAACACTGCTGCAATCTCTTGAGAAATTTCCTCCTCCATTCTAAGTTTAGAATTTTGTAAGAGAGGAGTGAGTGCTTGTAAGGGTTGTCTCCTAAACCCGGGAAAAGGAGAAGAGGGGTGTAAAAGGTGGTTGGTCTTCGCCTATTGAAGAAAGACCGATAGTGAATGCCGGTGGTCTCGACGGAAGATGAATCGGCGAAGTGGATGTAGGTCACAATGACCGAACCACTCTAAAATTTGGTTTGTGTTTACGCTTTGAGTAATTTACTTTTATAACAAACTGCCTCACATTCTTGCTTTACATCCACTATGCTTTTCCTATGCTTTCAAGCTATCTTTCCAAGATCGATTTTTATTGTACGAAAATATTTTATGAAACCAACAGTTTTACCGCTGTACTAATTCACCCCTCCTCTTAGTGCCGACCCCATTCCTAACAAAGATATCACATTCTCAAAGCTACCACTATTGATGATCTCTATGCACACTTTGCCATAAGAAGTGCAACACATTCTTTCTCACCCAACTTTCATCCTCGACCACATAGGACACTTGTAAGCTACGTTGCAGTACAATAGAGAAACCATAGTCAACATAAGTAACCTCTTCCTCATCATCATCGTATTTTGGTTCTTCGCCAGCTTCATCTTCTCCTCCATCACTATGATCTTCAACCAAAGTGACAATCCTTCTATTTGGACAATCTGAAGCAATATGCCCAAAACCATGACATTTAAAATATGTTTGGCCACTTGGGTAGAAAAATTAAGTGTTGGTTTGTTACCAGCAGATCCTTCACTCTTGTCTTACACCTTCAATACCTTGCTTTGGACAGTAGACTTGGAATTTTCTCCCTTCGTATAGCCTTCTTTTGACCCATACGGAGAACTCTTTTCAAACTTCTATTGCTTTTCAACTTTTAAAGCTAACTTTCTCATATTATTTAAAGTCAAATATGGCTGCATGGCTGCAGTTGAACCACTTTAGCAATCTTATATTTCAGACTTCCTAAGTATCTTGCAATGGTTTGCTCTTCCGGTTCCACTAGCTCTCCTTTTAATATGAGATTATCCAATAATGGATTCTCCCTTATTGGGTATTAGATCTCCATCCATTGATCCAAGCCTCTTAAATTAATGGATCTCTATCCAATAATATCTCATGAGCTCTTATTAGATCTCGTCCATGGGATCCAATAATTCAAGGGCTCCAACGGATGTCTCATATCCGAACCTCTACTCATCACAATGCCTACCATATATGTGTAACCCTCTAGGCCCATTATCGAGCTGGCCATGAGTTATACTTATCAAAACTCCTTCTGGATTAGTGAATTATTATCTCTATAATAATTTACTCGACTCATCGACTACGGATATACTAGGCCACTACGTCGTAGTCTCCAAACGATATAGGGGAATCTAATCTATTGAACATATCTGTCCTTAGTTACCATATACTTATAATCCCTCATCCATCTAATATCCGAGAGACTGTATATCGGGCATGGTGCTGTCAGACCCATACGGTATTTACTCGAGTCTTGCTCTAATTAGATTCTCCCTGAGAACTATTTCTCTCTCAATTCGAATGACCCTAGCCGGGGATTTGTCTGAGCAAGAATACATGAGACATTCCTCTCATAACACCGAAAGTAGATGATCCTCTATTGACACTCAATAGCCATCGTAAGGTTGACTACCACTCTCGAAGACTGGTTATGCTAAATCTGGGATATCCAAACTTATAAGTCTGGTATCAAAGAGTGGAGCACTCATATAGGACATCCTTAGTGTCTGAAGTCTAAGGACCAAATACACCATTGGGACCACGGAATTATTGTCTGACAATAAGGCATCATCAACTATCCAGTATTCCGTAAGCGGATCAATTAGTGAACTCATTCTCCAATGAGCACATATATTGTATCCCTAGTGTCCCAACACGAGTAGTTATGAGACCAGCTGCATCCATTATATGGATGGGCATATAACACACTAGTCTATCCGGTTATCTCGATGTCCCTCTCGAGTAACCTATGATTGGGATTATTTAGGATTTATGTTTAAAGGCAGATCAGTCTCAATATCATGATCTCATCACGATCCGATTCTGATTATACAGATCCAAGGACATTATATATATATATATATATATATATATATATATATATATATATATATATATATATGAAATAGTCAATATAAAGTGATAAAATGTCAAAATATAATAAGCAAAAAGACTACGTGTCAAGTCACACGTGTCATCACTCACGTGGTTAGCTTTCAGAGCACATATGACTAGTATAAAGAGGATTATCTACTCTTAGTATCATAAGAGGAATATCTCATGTATTCTTGCTCAAACAAATCACTAGCTGGGTCATTCGGAATAAGAGAGAAAGAGATCTTTGGGAGAATTCGATTAGAGTGAGACTCGAGTAGAAATCATATGGGCCTGATAACACCATACACGGTATATGGTATCTAGGATATTAGATAGATAAGAGATTATAGGTACATGATAACTAATGACAGATAGGTCCAAAGGATTAAATTTTTTTGTATCGTTTGGGAACTATAGCGTAGTAACTTAGTACGTCCGTAGTCGATGAGTCGAATGAATTATTAGATAAATAATAATTTAATGAGCCAAAAGGAGTTTTAATATATATGACTCACGACCAGCTTAATATTGCACCTAGAGGGTCACACACATATGGTAGGTATTGTGACAAGTAGAGGTTCGCAAATTATTGAATATCCAATAAGCCCCTAAATTATTGAATCCTATGGATAAGATCCAATAAGAGCAAATGAGAGATTATTAGGTAGAAGCTCACTAATCTAAGAGGCTTGGGAAGTTGATTGAAGATCCAGTACCCAATAGGGTAATATCCATTAGGGTTAAGTTGATAGGGGTTCTCTATAAATAAGAGAGAACTATAAAGGGGCATAAGCTAGGCCTTTTTTTGTTGCCACCTCCTATTCTCCTCTCTCAGTTTCCTCAGCCAACAACCCCTATTTGGAGTGTATGGAGATTTGGGCAGCGATTCAAGGAGCGTCTTTGCAGCCTCTATCGTGTGGATTACCGCAAAAGAGAAGAACAATTGACATCTTTCATCCTCTCTTATAAATATGTACAAATTAAGGGATATACGATCTCCCTAGGTAGTACAACTATCTCATATATAGTTTTTAGTTTTATGAATTTTTACGTACTAATTTTGCATGACGATGATACATTTTTGTGAAAATATAAGATTCTTGTTTTTGCTCTTTAATACGATGGCTATCTCACCTAGGTAGGTAAAGCTATCCTCGTTAACTTGTTGTAAACTCTATTTCCGCTCACACCCTTCTCAATTCCTAGACTTTGGATGAAACTTTTAGGCTCATAGAGAAAATTATCCATAACTTCTTTTTTTTAAATGATAGCCTTGATCACTATATATGCAAGCATATAATTTGGGAGAGAATCACTAGTCTTAAATGGCTAGGAGGTGCTGGCATATGGGATTGAACTTTGGTTAAGATAACCATTAACATAAAGTGTATCCTTTCTCTCTTAAACCATGAGGACAAGTTGTGGGTCAAAATATTAATCGCAGAGTATGGGAAGCTTCAACCACTTGGGCCAACAATTTCCCCTTCAACCACTAATCGACATTCATGAATGTCAACCTTATGGGAAACTTTGATACTATATTTGATATGTTTGCTGCAAGGACCTGGGACATGGTGAAGGTTAATGCAGCTTTTCATTGTTAGTCAAGAGCATAGTGGGTATCTATGTGCCACTTACCCTCAATGATAATGCATGGGTCTAGGATGATTTAATGGTGTTATGGTACATTCTGATTGTCTTAAAAGTGAAATTTTTTTTTGTGGAATCGCCTCCCTACCGTGTTGATTTGTTTGTAAAACTTTTCCATGGGCAACTTAAGTTTTGCTTGGTCTGTCATTTGTTTTTTTATTCTCCTTTATTTCTTTTTCAAGTGCAATTATAATCTCATTCTAGAATCTAATGAGATTTTAAAGAACCAACTCGTTGTATACATTTAATCATCTAATGAGATGAAACTTATATTAAGATGGATTCAATGGTCGATGGCAATTGATAACGTTAGGCTTGAATGCTTCAATGATTGTAGAAAAGTGTGAAACTTGACAGGGAAGTCTTTCCATATCACTACAATAAATACATCTTTCGAGTCGGTTGAAAGTATGCATGTATTCATCATATACATGCATGTATGTAGGTGAAAAAAATGCATCTTCTACTCTGAATTAGGACTGCATAAGTTCTAAAATTTGAATGCTAACATTGGAAACATTTAAAGAAATGGAGTTTGGCTCCTCCTATTCTCTTGATTTTGATGGGAAATGATGAACTCCTGCAATATTTATTAAATGGCGAATATTTCTTTTGAAAAATATCAGGCTGGAATGAATTAGCAATTAGCGATTATTTTTAAGGACAATGATCATTTTTTAAAAAATAATATTTTCTATTTTTATTATATATGAACTAATCGTCTGATTTATTTGTTAATGTATATATATATATATAAGAAAACAACAATCACATGCACGCATATAACGCAGACTCTCACGTGCACGCATTTTGATGTAGACTTGCATCGTTTCAGAGTGCCTCTTCCTCCTCTTAAGGACGCCACACCTCCACCGTTCGTCTCCACCTCTCCTCCTCCTCCTCCTGTATCTTGATGGTGTCCCTTACCGTGGAATAAGATTGCGTTTCGTCGCACTCTTGTAGAGCAGAGGAAGAGACAATGGGAACAGCCATGAAGACCGTGGTGAAGATCCGGCAGATCGTGCAGCTGAAGCAGATGATGCGGCGGTGGAGGTTCCTGAGCCTACGCCGCCGCCAAGCCGAGCCCGACCCCGAGCCAGACTTGGAGACCAACTCCGGTTCGAGCCGGCCGGTTCCGTCCGGGTTCCTTGCCGTGTACGTGGGGCCTGAGCGGCGGCGCTTCGTGATCCCGACCCGGTTCCTGAACCTGCCGGTGTTTGCGGCGCTGCTGCAGCGGGCAGAGGAGGAGTACGGGTTCCAGCCTGCCGGCGGCCTGGCCCTACCCTGCAACCCGGCCTTCTTCCGCTGGCTCCTCGACGCGCTCCACCGGGACGAGCAACGGTGCAAGTTCGTCAGCCTCAATACCTTGGAAGCCCTCTTCGCCGACCTCAGCGGCGGCGCCTCCTCGCCCTGTCGGGAATACTCCGTTGTGTCCTACAACGGCTTCTCTCCTCTCCTCCCCAAGACTAGGGTTCGATAAGCCACACGCCTTCTCTGCTTTCATTTTCCTCCTTATTTTGAGCTATTCTGTTCTCATTTTTGTATAGATGAAATGGGAAATAATATGAAGAGAGCGTTAATTTTCATCCATGAGATCCTAAAAATTTAGGACTAATAAGAGATGTGAATTTTGTGGGTTTCTTAATTGATACTCTTTTCTTTATTCTGAAAAAATAAAATAAAAACTTACTCCATCTCTCATTTTTAATCTGAACTAATTTTATTCTCATTTTATTGAAAAAAATAAAATAAAATGGGGTTTGAGGGTTTTTTCAATGATGGATTAAAACCCTAATCATGTTTTATGATGATCTTGTGCTGATTATTGTAATCTGAATTCCAAATCCAATGGAATTATTAGCTGCTGCTTTTATTTCAAGCAATTTTTTAATTATTAAATGAGTGCCTCATGTCTCATCGATTATATGTATATATGTATATGTATATATATATATATATATATATATATATATATATATATATATATATGCATTAGTGCCAAGAATTCATCTAAGCAAGATGCCTTTTAAATTGGAAGCAATAGAATTTAAAAGTGTTGTTTATTTCTCAAACGATAGTTGAAAATGTTCGAATTCTCACTTCCAAATCATCCAACAAAACAAGTCCAACCTATATTATGTATGGTTTGATTGGACTATATTTTGATGGAATAGCCCTTAAAAATAAAATCCCAAAATGAAAACTTTCTCTGTGTATTATTTCAAGAATCTTAGTCTAACTCATCATCTCATCCAACTTACAAAATTATGGAGATTGGATTCTCTCCAATTTAAGTGTAAATGAAGGGTTTGAATCAGTGAAGCTATAACTTGTGAAAATTGTTGATGATGTTGTTAATCGTAGTCGTGGAATCATTTATGCATGAAGTCTTCGAGCAATAAACTTAAAAGTCACACAATTCCTTGTCAACTTCTCTCCATTATTGTTGATTGCTTTTCTTGAACTTCTTGCAACTTGCTAGAGTGATATGTGCAAATGTCTTTTTATGTGTGCCCACAAGTAGAATTTGTATTGCGTCCCATTCAACGTAGCAATCAGCATCTTCTCAATAATGATCCTTGCCTCTTTTCAAGCTCAATTAGGTGATGGTCATCTACATGCTAGGATTTGTTATCTACATGTAATACTTTTTAAAGCCAACTTACTTTTTTTTAGTGTAAAATAAGTTTTAATAAAACAACTATAACGCATGAGATATATATATATATATATATATATATATATATTTTTTTTTTTTTTTTTTTTTGTGGGTTTTTGGCTTTTTTTTTTTTTGGTGTGTTGTAAGAAAGGAACCTGTAATGATCGCATGGTGGTGGCCCCTCTTATTTTGACAATCTGCACAACCTTTTTTTGTTCTTGGACTTTGAATGGCCTGAGAGGATTCTTTGATGATGCTGAAGTGTGTTGTTGGCATCTCAAATAAATGTGGTCAGAAGTTGATTCCTGAAAGATCATTGGCTGGATGATTCAATGCAGTCTCTGGGTCTTGTCATCATCAAATCTTTGATACATTAGAAACTGATCCCTGATTGAATGTACAATAAATAATACATGGTGTTCGAGAGTTTATCATCATTACACGTTTGATATTTTGTGCAGGAGCATCACAAACCTGAGCATTCTTTCTATTATGTTTGACATTATGATTATTAATTAAATGATTGATCAATATATTTATAGATGATAGGGATATAAATATGAATAACCTTTGTATATGAACAAATACTAGAATACCATAATACGCAGTGAAATTAAATGGAATCACAATAAAATAGAACACCAAGATATACGTGGAAAACCCCTTCAATGTGAAGGGTAAAAACCACGGGGCAAACTAGAGATAATCCACTATAAGAATAATGAATATAAAAATATCAATCTCTTGCCCTAAACCCTAGCTACAATCTCAAGAGAATAACTCGGATACAAGGATCACGTCACTGCCCACAATATCTAAAACCTTCCCAAGTAATCACAGCAAGAGTTTACCGTAGATTTGATCTAACCTGAGATAGAACACTACTAGATGATTGAGAACAACCTCTCTGCGTTGTCCTTGTTTTCTTCTCTTTCTTTCTCTTCCTTTTCTGCCTTGTTTTTCTCCTTTTCTTTGGAATCCCATGGTTGTTCTCTTCTCCCACATTGCTGCCCTATTTATGTCTTTTTCTGCCTCCAAAACGCAGCCACCATACCCCCTAATGTTAATTAGGGTTAGGTTAAGAGGGGCTGTGGGATGTGGGCTGCCCAAGTCCACTATGGGCTGAATCTATGGGCTGCCAGCCCAACAACCTCCCCCTTCAGTCCATAAGGAGGCTGTCCCATGACTCCTCAATGTGAAGCCATGCCGACCAATTGTCGACATATCTCCTGTTTTTCTTTTGGTAAAGTTTTTGTCAACATGTCTGCTCCGTTGTCATCCGTGTGAATTATCTGAAGCTGCAATTGCTTCTCTTTAAATACATTTCGAATCCAGTGGTATCTAACATCTATATGCTTTGACTTGGAATGAAACATTGGGTTCTTACACAAATGGATGTCACTCTGGCTATCACAATGCACCACATAATTTTTCTGTTTCAGCCCCAATTCTTGTAAGAATTCTTTCATCCATAACATTTCTTTGCATACATCTGTAGCAGCAATATATTCTGCTTCTGTGGTGGAGAGAGCAATACACCTTTGTAACCTGGATTGCCATGACACAGCTCCGCCTACAAAAGTAAGTACATAACCTGAAATAAACTTTCTCGTATCTATATCTCTTGCCATATTTACATCTGTGTAACCTATCAACACATATGGTCCACCTCCAATGCTTAAACAAACCTTAGAGCTCCCTCTGAGATATCTAAAAATCCACTTCACTACTGCCCAATGCTCTTTGCCTGGATTTGCAAGAAATCTGCTAGTAACACCAACTGCATATACGATGTCTGACCTCGTACATACCATTGCATACATTAAACTTCCAACTGCTGAAGCATAAGGAACCTTTTGCATTTTCTCCTTCTCCTCATCACTTGATGGACTCTATTCTGAGCACAACTTGAAGTGACTTGCAAGAGGAGAACCAACTGGCTTTGCATTGCTCATACTGAATCTTTCCAATATCTTCTCGATGTATTTCTCCTATGACAACCAAATCTTCTTATTTTTCATGTCACGGGAAATCTGCATACCTAGTATTTGCTTTGCTGGCCCCATGTTCTTTATTGCAAAAGACTCACTTAGCTCCTTCTTCAATCTGTCAATTTTAGACATATCTTTCCCAAAAATAAGCATGTCATCAACATAAAGTAAAAAAATAATAAAATCCTCACCAAACCATTTGATGTACACACAATGATCTGTAGTCGTTCTTTTGTATCCATTTTCTATCATAAATAAATCAAACTTTCTGTATCACTGTCTTGGAGCTTGCTTTAGCCCATACAAGCTCTTCTTCAATTTGCAGACAAAGTTCTCTTTATCTTTAACTTTGAAGCCTTCTGGTTGCTCCATATAAATTTCCTACTCCAAATCCCCATGAAGGAAAGCTGTCTTCACATCTAACTACTCAACCTCCAAGTCTTGGCTAGCAGCAATACCAAGAGTAACACGAATAGAAAATATTTTTAACAACAGGAGAAAAATCTCTTCAAAGTCAATACCTTTCTTTTGACCAAAGCCTTTCACAACCAATCTAGCTTTGTACTTTGGTTGAGAACAATATTCATTCCATTTGGTAGTAGCACCAAATCATAAGTGTGGTTCTTCTGAAGAGCATACATCTTTTCCTGTATAGCAACTAACCACTTCTTTTTCTGCTCAATTTCAATTGCTTCCTGGTAACTCTTTGGTTCACCTACATCAGTAAGCATAACATACTCATTTGTAGAGTATCTTCTGGAAGGTTGACGTTGTCTAGAAGATCTTCTCAACTGAGGTTCTGTTGGAACTTGCTCTCCTACTTCTTCTTGCTCAACATGTCCTGCAGGTAGATCAGCGTCAGGCTCTACACCATCTTCCTGCACATCTCCCCCATCACCCTGATATACTGGAGGAATAACTGGGTCACAATCTACTATCTTTCTGCAGAAATATTGGCTGGTGCCTTCTTCTTCAAATCTTCAAAAGTTTGATCCTCAAAGAAGACTACATCTCTGCTTCTAAACACCTTTTGCTTTTCTGGATTCCAAAGCCTGTAACCAAAATGATCATGTGAGTAACCAAGAAAAATACATTCTTTAGTCTTACCATCCAGCTTGGACCTCTCATTATCTGGAACATGTGCAAATGCACGATAACCAAACACTCTCAAATGTTTGTAGGAAACATCTTTCCCTGACCATACATGCTCTGCAACGTCACCATCTAGGGCTGTACATGGTGATAAGTTGATCACATCAACTGTAGTCCTCAAAGCTTCATCTCAAAATATTTTGGATAGCTTGGCCTGTGAAAGCATACATCTGATATTTTCCATGATGGTGCGGTTCATCCTCTCTGCAATTGCATTATGCTGAGATGTACCAGGAACTATCATCTCATGCTGGATCCCATGTGACCTGCAATAGTTATTAAACAATCTTGTATACTCACCACCATTATCTGATCTTATGCATTTCAATTGCCTTTCTCTCTCCCTTTCAACCCTGGCATGAAACTCTTTGAAGATATTAATCACATGATCTTTAGTCTTCAAAGCATAGGCCCAAACTTTCCTGGAAAAATCATCTATAAAAGTGACAAAATAAAGTGCACCACTTATACCAAGAACATCAACAGATCCACCATGAGTTTTTGTCCTCAAAGGACCACATACATATGTATAAACACGGTCTAAGGCATGCATTTTTCTAGATAAAGCAGGACTAGCAAATGAAACTCTATGTTATTTACCTGCCAAACAATCAATACAAGGGTTCAGATGTATACCTCTGAGGTCTGGTAATACCTCTTAGAAAGAGCTTGCAGCCCCTTCTCGCTCATGTGTCCCAGTCGCCTATGCCATAACTCCATGCTGAAGTCTTTTCTGTAGCATTTAACTGCTCACCATAAGCTTTAGCCTGCAACCTGTACAAAGTATGACATTTCTTTCCATTAGCTATAATAAGAGAACCCTTACTGAGCTTCCAGTGCCCTTTGTGAAATCTGCTATCATAGTCTTCATCATCTAGCATTCCAACTGAAATTAGATTCAGCCTCAAGTCAACCACATGCCTCACATCCTTAAGCACCAACTTGCAGCCAAGATTGGTCTTTAAATGGATATCACCCATGCCTATGATGTCTGCTGTGTCATAGTTGCCCATCTTGACAACACCAAAATTTTCAAACCTATATGTAACAAAAAACTCCCTCCGTGGTGTAGCATGATAAGAAGCACCTATGTCAATCACCCACTCAAGATCCTGACATACATAAGAAAAAATATCATCAGAAGGAGACAAAATCAAATAATCACCACCCTGCATTGTAGCTATGATATTATCTTTTGACTGTATAGACTCCACTTCTTTTCCCTTCTTCTTGCTCTTCTTAGGTTGCTTACATTAGTTCTTGTAATGTCCTTTCTCACCACAATTATAGCAAACAATATCTTTTCTTGATCTTGACTTTGACCTTCCTCTATTCTCTGAGATAAGTGCCTGTGAATCATCCTGAGATGTTGCCGAACTCTTTCTTCTCAACTTCTCATTCAACAAACTGCTTGTTACTTGACTCATAGTGACAACACCATCTGGCGTAGAATTACTGAGGGAAACCACCAGTGTCTTCTAACTTTCTGGTAATAAACTGAGAAGTAACAATGCTTGCAACTCATCATTAAGAGATATTTTCATAGAGGATAACTAGTTAGTAATACTCTGCATTTCATTCAAATGCTCAGCAATAGAAGCACCCTCTCTATATTTTAGGTTAACAAGTTTTCTGATCAAAAAAGCTTTGTTGCCAGTTGTTTTTCTTTCATAGAGACTTTCCAACTTTTTCCAAAGAGAATATGCAGAAATTTCAGTAGAAATATGGTGAAAGACACTATCATTAAGCCATTGTCGAATAAATCCAATTGTTTTTCGATCTAACCTCTTCCACTCATCATCTATCATAGTTGTGGGTTTTGCACTATCCCCCTACAAAGGTCCATACAAATCTTTGTAATATAAGAGATCTTTCATTCTTGGTTTTCATATCATCCAATTGTTTCCATTTAAACTAATCATGCGAGAAACATTACTGGCCTCCATGTTCAAATATAAAAAATAAATCACCAAAACCCCGCTCTGAGACTAGTTGATGGGGATATAAACAAGAATAACCTTTGTATATGAACAAATATTAGAAGACTATAATACACAACGAAATTAAATGGAACCACAATCAAATAGAACACCAAGATATACGTGGAAAACCCCTTCAATGTGAAGGGTAAAAACCACGGGGCAAACTAGAGATAATCCACTATGAGAATAATGAATATACAAATCTCAATCTCTTGCCCTAAACCCTAGCAACAATATCAATAGAATAACTGGGATATAAGGATCACGTCACTGCCCATAATATCTTAAATCTTCCTAAGTAATCACAGCAAGAGTCTACTATAGATTTGATCTAACCTGAGATAGAACACTGCTTGATGATTGAGAACAGCCTCTCTGCGTTGTCCTTGTCTTCTTCCTTTTTTGCCTTATTTTCCTCCTTTTCTTTGAAATCTCGTGTCTATTCTCTTCTCACACTTTGCTGTCCTATTTATATTTTTTTCTGTCTCCAAAACGCAGCCACCACACCCTCCTAATATTAATTAGGGTTAGGTTAAGAGGGTGTGGGCTATGGACTGCCCAAGCCCACTATAGGCTGAATCTGTGGGCTGCCAGCCCAACAGTAGAAAAAGAATAAACTACGTTGATAACTGTTAGGGGTGGAATGAAATGTTAGATGAATATATTATTTTTAGAAAATAAATAATATCGATTAAAGTGGGGCTATGATACCATAATTTTCTAATTTGTTAACCATAGATAGGAGGACTAAATAGATTATAGCAATTCACCTGTCGGATTCCCAAGTTTTTGACGTAGCTTTTACATAGATAGACAAAAAGAAGAAGGTTTAGACAACAACAAAATATTTCCTCGATTGAATTGATCACCACAAAGTAGTAAAAGGATTAATTTTCACTAACTCAAACTTGAGTTAATATTTTTCTTGTTCTGTGCTTACTAATTGCACAATTCCTTTAAAAAGTGCATATAGATAATTCTTTTTAGAAAAAGGATCATTCTTATCATTAGTTAGTCTTCAGGCAATAAACATGTTCTTTCCACCACCAAGTATTTGAAATCTTCCATCCAAAACACACTCAGCAATTCAAGAACATGCATTGCACAGATGTTTTGTCAAATGCCTCTTGCCTTGTGAAGTCACAGGGTCTTGGAGTTATCTGGTATGACATCTGATGGAATAGATTTTTCACTTCATCTTCACCTTTCCTCTTGGGATTAGGAATATTAATTCTTTCAAAATATTTCACTTGGGATTATTTGAAAAATCCTTTCTTTTAATGTACTTTGGCTATATATATAAGCCTTTGTAGTGACTGTTTTAACAAAGATTGAGATTCATTTTCAAGTTTTTGATTATTGATTGATATACAAAGGAGATTGTTAATGGAAAAAAAATCCTTGACAAAACTTCTGCCCTATCGATTCACAATCTTACAGCCGATTCTTTTGTTCGGACATTATGAACTAAATAAATGAAGCCATAATTTGCAACCATCAAACCAATCCCTTATTGTTATGTAAGTGATATGGCTACAACAACACTGCTCCAAGCATTTCTTAAGTGAGATAGGATCGTCTAGAAATATCCAAATTTTGATTTCATACTAGAATGCAATGATTCACTCAAGCTTATTGTTGGTCTTATAGGTTTCACTTATATAATTAACAAGGCAATTGGTGGGAACATAGTACAGCTTCTAATTCATGTAATGATACAATGCTTTGCTTTATTGGAAGTCTGGAGAGCATTGCTCAGGAGGATTATAGAGGGAATACTTATATATATATATACATATATATACATATATATACATATATATAAAGGTTCTATGCTATTTTCCTATTTTTTTTATGATATAATCGTGAAAACTCTGAGTTTAGCTACTTTAGGAAGAGCAACTACAAATTGTGTGTCACCCTCTGCTCTTGTTGATTATGATTGAACCAATAAAAAAAAAAATATAAACAATGTAATACTGTTGTAAGTGTAAGTCCATCAACCTACCGAAGTCCTATCTTTTGTGATCATATGACATTAGAACGAAAGAAGATTGGTTGGGACCTCCTTCTAGCATCAATTTAATAATAGATCATTTGATCAATTTTAGATAATGAGCATATTCATATCATTTTAAGAATAAAAGAGATCTGACGTACTTATGAACCTTTAGTTCCTATACTCTTTAATTATTATGGAACTAAATGATCTTATCAGCAATCTCCTCAAAGGTATCATCCAAGTGATAACGTGAGGCCCGGCTTGACACTTGATCGCTAAGGGTAGTCCCATAATTAAGACCAAAATGATCGCTTGCTTCTTCCCGACCACATTTAGGTGACACTTGATGCTCATCGCTTCTATGGTCAAACTATTACTTCAAGGAGTTATGAGAAGAGTTATAGTCCCTCTTTTGCAATGAGAGATCGTAGTGCAATATGGCCAAGAATTACAATCACCAATATTCTAAAGTTAGGGTATGGGGTATGTGATGATGCAAATTTCTAAGCCATTTTGTTGTTTGGAGGTCGATTAAGTACATTCCAGTGGATACATTCTTTAAAAAGAATCCTATCCATCAACAGGTGAAAGATCTAAATGTTGAGCTAGCAGCTCACAAATTCAGCCCATAGTGGGCTTGGGCAGCCCACAGCTCACCCCCTCGTAACCTAGTCCTAATTAACATTAGGGGGGGTGTGGTGGCTGCGTTTTAGAGGCAGAAAAAGGTATAAATAGGACAGCAACGTGAGAGAAAAAAACAGCCACGAGATTCCAAAGAAAAGGAAGAAAATAAGGCAGAAAAGGAAGAGAAAGAAAGGGAAGAAGACAAGGACAACGCAGAGAGGTTGTTCTCAATCATCTAGCAGTGTTCTCATCTCAATTTAGATCAAATCTATAGTAGACTCTTATTGTGATTACTTGGGGAGGTTTTAGATATTGTAAGCAGTGACGTGATCCTTGTATCCCAGTTATTCTCTTGTGATTGTTGCTAGGGTTTAGGGCAAGAGATTGAGATTTGTATATTCATTATTCTCATAGTGGATTATCTCTAGTTTGCCTCATGGTTTTTACCCTTCACATTGAAGGGGTTTTCCACGTATATCTTGGTGTTCTATTTGATTGTGATTCCATTTAATTCCACTGCATATCATGGCTTACTAGTATTTGTTCATATACAGAGATTATTTCTGTTCATATATCTCCATTAACTGGTATTAGAGCAAAGGTTTTGGTGATTTAATTTTGTATTTGAACATGGAGGCCAGTAATGTTTCTCGCATGATTAGTTTAAATGGAAATAATTGGATGATATGGAAACCAAGAATGGAAGATCTTTTGTATTACAAAGATTTGTATGGACCTTTGTAGGGGGATAGTGCAAAACACACAACTATGACAGATGATGAGTGGAAGAGGTTAGATAAAAAAACAATTAGATTTATTCGACAGTGGCTTGATGATAGTGTCTTTCACCATGTTTCTACCGAAATTTCTGCATATTCTCTTTGAAAAAAGTTGGAAAGTCTCTATGAAAGAAAAACAGCTAGCAACAAAGCTTTTTTGATCAGAAAACTTGTGAACCTAAAATATAGAGAGGGTGCTTCTATTGCTGAACATTTTAATGAAATGCAAAGTATTACTAACCAGTTATCCTCTATGAAAATGTCTCTTCATGATGAGTTGCAAGCATTGTTACTTCTCAGTTCATTACTAGAAAGTTGGGAGACACTGGTGGTTTCCCTCAGTAATTCTGCGCTAGATGGTGTTGTCACTATGAGTCAAGTAACAAGCAGATTGCTGAATGAGGAGTTGAGAAGAAAGATTTCAGCAACATCTCAGAATGATTCACAGGAACTTATCCTAGAGAACAAAGGAATGTCAAAGTCTAGAAGCAGTTCACGCATAGGTAGAAGCAAGTCAAGATCAAGAAAAGATATTGTTTGCTATAATTGTGGTGAGAAAGGACATTATAAGAACCAATGTAAGCAACCTAAGAAGAGCAAGAAAAAGGGAAAAAGAAGTGGAGTCTATAGAGTCAAAAGATAATATCACAGCTACAATGCAGGGCGGTGATTATTTGATTTTGTCTCCTTCTGATGATATTTTTTTTGTGTGTGTCAGGATCTTGAGTGGGTGATTGACACAGGTGCTTCTTATCATGCTACACCACAAATGGAGTTTTTTGCTACATACAGGTCTGAAAATTTTGGTGTTGTCAAGATGGGCAACTATGACACAGCAGACATCATAGGCATGGGTGATATCCATTTAAAGACCAATCTTGGCTGCAAGTTGGTGCTTAAGGATGTGAGGCATGTGATTGACTTGAGGCTGAATTTAATTTTAGTTGGAAGGCTAGATGATGAAGACTATAATAGAAGATTTCATAAAGGGCAATAGAAGCTCAATAAGGGTTCTCTTGTTATAGCTAATGGAAAGAAATATCATACTTTATACAGGTTGCAGGCTAAAGCTTATGGTGAGCAGTTAAATGCTACAGAAAAGACTTCAGCATGGAGTTATGGCATAGGCGACTGGGACACATGAGCGAGAAGGGGCTGCAAGCTCTTTCTAAGAGAGAGGTATTACCAGACCTCAGAGGTATACATCTGAACCCTTGTATTGATTGTTTGGCAGGTAAATAACATAGAGTTTCATTTGCTAGTCCTGCTTTATCTAGAAAAATGCATGCCTTAGACCGTGTTTATACATATGTATGTGGTCCTTTGAGGACAAAAACTCATGGTGGATCTGTTGATGTTCTTGGTATAAGTGGTGCACTTTATTTTGTCACTTTTATAGATGATTTTTCCAGGAAAGTTTGGGCCTATGCTTTGAAGACTAAAGATCATGTGATTAATATCTTCAAAGAGTTTCATGCCAGGGTTGAAAGGGGGAGAGAAAGGCAATTGAAATGCATAAGATCAGATAATGGTGGTGAGTATACAAGATTGTTTAATGACTATTGCAGGTCACATGGGATCCAACATGAGATGACAGTTCCTGGTACACCTCAGCATAATGCAATTGCAGAGAGGATGAACCGCACCATCATAGAAAAGATCAGATGTATGCTTTCACAGGCCAAGCTACCTAAAAGGATTTGGGATGAGGCTTTGAGGACTGTAATTGATGTGATCAACTTATCACCATGTACAGCCCTAGATGGTGATGTTGCAGAGCATGCATGGTCAGGGAAAGATATTTCCTACAAGCATTTGAGAGTGTTTGGTTGTCGTGCATTTGCACATGTTCCAAATAATGAGAGGTCCAAGCTAGATGGTAAGACTAAAGAATGCATTTTTTTTTGTTACTCACATGATCATTTTGGTTACAGGCTTTGGGATCCAAAAAAGCAGAAGGTGTTTAGAAGCAGAGATGTAGTCTTCTTTGAGGATCAAACTTTTGACGATTTGAAGAAGAAGGCACCAGCCGATACTTCTATAGAAGGATTAGCAGATTGTGACCTAATTATTCCTCCGGTGTCTTAGGGTGATGGGGGAGATGTGCAGGAAGATGGTGTAGAGCCTAACGTTGATCTACCTACAGGACATGTTGAGCAAGAAGAAGTAGGAGAGCAAGTTCCAGCATAACCTTAGTTGAGAAGATCTTCTAGACAACGTCAACCTTCCAGAAGATACTCTACATATGAGTATGTGATGCTTACTGATGCAGGTGAACTAGAGAGTTACCAGGAAGCAATTGAAAGTGAGCAGAAAGAGAAGTTGTTAGTTGCTATACAGGAAGAGATGGATGCTCTTCAGAAGAACCACACTTGTGATTTGGTGCTACTATCAAATGGAATAAAAGCTTTAAAGAACAAGTGAGTTTTCAGGTTGAAGACTCAAGAATATTGTTCTCAACCAAAGTACAAAGCTAGATTGGTTGTGAAAGGTTTTGGTCAAAAGAAAGGTATTGACTTTGAAGAGATTTTTTCTCCTGTTATTAAAATGTCTTCTATTCGTGTTGCTCTTAATATTGCTACTAGCCAGGACTTGGAGGTTGAGTAGTTAGATGTGAAGACAGCTTTTTTTCATGGGGATTTGGAGGAAAAAATTTATATGGAGCAACCAGAAGACTTCAAAGTTAAAGGTAAAGAGAACTTTGTCTGCAAATTAAAGAAGAGCTTTTATGGGCTAAAGCAAGCTCCAAGACAGTGGTACAGAAAGTTTGATTCATTTATGATAGAAAATGGATACAAAAGAATGGCTTCAGATCATTGTGTGTACATCAAATGGTTTGGTGAGGATTTTATTATTCTCTTACTTTATGTTGATGACATGCTTATTCTTGGAAAAGATATGTCTAAAATTGACAGATTGAAAAAGGAGCTAAGTGAGTCTTTTACAATGAAGGACATGGGGCCAGCAAAGCAAATACTAGGTATGCAGATTTCCCGTGGTAGGAAAAATAAGAAGATTTGGTTGTCACAGGAAAAATACATCGAGAAGATATTGGAAAGATTCAGTATGAGCAATGCAAAGCCAGTTGGTTCTCCTCTTGCAGGTCACTTCAAGTTGTGCTCAGAATAGAGTCCGTCAAGTGATGAGGAGAAGGAGAAAATGCAAAAGGTTCCTTATGCTTCAGTAGTTGAAAGTTTAATGTATGCAATGGTATGTACGAGGCCAGACATCACATGCAGTTGGTGTTACTAGCAGATTTCTTACAAATCCAGGCAAAGAGCACTGGGCAGCAGTGAAGTAGATTTTTAGATATCTCAAAGGGAGCTCTAAGGTTTGTTTAAGCTTTGGAGGTGGACCACATGTGTTGACATGTTACACAGATGCAGATATAGCAAGAGATATAGATACGAGAAAGTCTACTTCAGGTTATGTCCTTACTTTTGCAGGGGGAGCTGTGTCATGGCAATCTAGGTTACAAAGGTGTATTGCTCTCTCCACCACAAAAGCAGAATATATTGCTGCTACAGAGGTATGCAAAGAAATATTATGGATGAAAGAATTCTTACAAGAATTGGGGCTAAAACAAAAAAATTATGTGATGCACTGTGACAGCCAAAGTGCCATCCATTTGTGTAAGAACCCAATGTTTCATTCCAAGTCAAAGCATATAGATGTCAGATACCACTGGATTAGAAATATATTTGAAGAGAAGCAGTTGCAGCTTCAAAAAATTCACACAGATGACAACGGAGCAGACATGTTGACAAAAACTTTACTAAAAGAAAGATAGGAGATATGCCGATAGCTGGTCGGCATGGCTTCACATTGAGGAGTCATGGGACAACCTCCCTTATGGGTTGAAGGGGGAGGTTGTTGGGTTGGCAACCCACAAATTCAGCCCATAGTACGCTTGGGCACCCCACAGCTCACCCGCTCTTAACCTAACTCTAATTAACATTAGAGGGGGTGTGGTGGCTACGTTTTGGAGGCAGAAAAAGACATAAATAGGGCAGCAATGTGGGAGAAAAAAATAGCCATGGGATTCCAAAGAAAAGAAAGAAAACATGGCAGAAAAGGAAGAGAAAGAAAGGGAAGAAGACAAGGACAACGCAGAGAGGCTATTCTCAATCATCTAGTAGTGTTCTCATATCAGGTTAGATCAAATCTACAGTAGACTCTTGTTGTGATTACTTTGGGAGGTTTTAGATATTGTAGGCAGTGACACGATCCTTGTATCCCAATTATTCTCTTGTGATTGTTGCTAGGGTTTAGGGCAAGTGATTGAGATTTGTATATTCATTATTCTTATAGTGGATTATCTCTAGTTTGTCCTATGGTTTTTACCCTTGACATTGAAGGAGTTTTCTACGTATATATTGGTATTCTATTTGATTGTGGTTCCATTTAATTCCGCTACATATCATGACCTGCTAGTATTTGTTCATATACAAAGGTTATTTTTGTTTATATATCCCCATCACTAAATTGCATGACCTTAGATTCTATGGTCATCAAATAGATAAGGAACATACTCAAGATAATTTTTTCAATGTTGATGCTTCTTAATCTTGATGACTTGCAATCTTTCTAAGCCCTTTAATTTTTTATGCAACATTAGCACCTTTTGGTTATAATTTTTCATCGGACAGAGGAAAGAAAATTGATAATATGAAGAAACCAACTCTCAGCAAGCACAAAGCCTAATGAGACTTTCATGATAGTGGATCTCCAAGCTAGTGTCTTCTTATAAATTCTATCCCCTTCCTGGTTCATTTATCATTTTATTCTATCTTCCACCAGTCTTGTCTGCTTTTATCATCTATGTATATTTTTTTCATATTTATATATTTTTAACACAAAAAATACTTATTAAATCTCATGGTGTAGGTTGGATGTCTTAAATATTATACAAAATGTTGTAGGTTGCCGTTTAGATAAAATATTAGAGATTACATTATAAAAATTATTTTTTTTTAATAAAAGATTATCTAACTTTTTAATTTTAAGAACAAACTGTTAAAATTTTGAAAGCTGATCAAATTTTATTTTTTAAAATTAAAATTTTAAAAATCAGATCAATTTCATGATTCAATTTCCATTAACTCTTTTATTTTTGAAAAACTACTTCTCACAAATGTCCAAATCAAACTAACCAATCTTCAACCAAGTGCCTTTTTATAAACGCTTACTCCTTCAAAAATCATTCAATATTTCATTCTTTCTATTAGTCTTATCTACTTTTGTCATCTATAATTTTTTTTATATCCCTTAATTTTTAATTAAAAATATTATTTTAGCCAAGGTTGAATGTTTTAAAATGCTATACAGTATATTATAATTTATCATTTATGAAAAATATTCTAAGTATTCTAGATTGTATATGAAAATTGAGTTGTAAAAAATAAGACATATTATGGTTCAATTTCCAAAAGAAGTGTAAACTTTTATATTAAAAAGCTACTCCTTACTAAACAAAGTTACTCAACAACAAACAAATCAATTTCCATGATTTTTTTATTAGATTATGTGATTATATATATTATAAATATGATTAAATTCTGGTTATAATTATTAGTGAATATAAAGAAAGTCCAATTATGATAAGATTTCTTATGAGATAACTTTGATAGAAGAGACTCTCCTAATTACTTATTCTAGACCCCATGATCTCACATATAAATAGATAAGATATCCTAGGGACTCAATACAAAATAATAATAATAATAATAATAATACATGGATACGTGACATTATTAAAAATATATATATTTTCTTTTATCTCCCTTTAGTCACATGAATCAATCATTGAGAAATTAGATATTTTATATCATTTCTCTTTTGTTCCTAATCTATCATTTATGATGGTCTTATGAAAGAAGAAGAAAACATAAGACGAGTCTAGTTCTTCTTATATATTAGTATTATTATAGCTTTCGGATATGATAACTTTGCACCCGTAGATCAGATGAAGACTTTTTGAATATTATCAAAATATATGTATCAGATCTATCGTTATTTAATTTTAGATTTTAATAATAAAATTTTTTGCATAACAGTTAGATAGTTTTTATGCTTATAGTTTTCACCTCTAGATTATACATGAAAATTGAGTTGTAAAAAATAAGACAAATATTATGGTTCAATTTAAAAAAATATATATTAAACTTTTATTTTAAAAAGCTACACTTTATTAAAGAAAGCTACTAAAAACAAACAAGACAATTTCCGAGGTTGCTTTTGGCCATGTATTATAGGTTGAATGCTTTAAAATGCTATGCAAAATATTAAAAATTTATCATTTACGAAAAGTATTCTAGATTGTATATAAAAATTGAGTTGTGAAAAATAAGACAAATATTATAGTTCAATTTTCAAAAGAAGTCTAAACTATTATTTTAAAATGCTACTTCTTAGTAAAAGAAGGCTAGTCCAAAAAAAACAAAGTCAATCTCCAACCTTTTTATAAACTCTAACTCCTTAAATCATTCAATATTTTATATTGTCTACCAGTTTTGTTTACTTTGTTAGCTAAAATTTTTTTGTCTTATTTTCCTATATATTTAACACAAAAAAGGTTGATTAGGCCATATGTCGCAGGAAGTTATATAATGCTATCCAAGATGTCATAGGTTGGACAAAATATTTCAGATTATATATAAAAATTAAATTATAAAAAAATAAACAAATATCATAATTTATTTTTTTTTTTAAATTAATATTTTTACTTTGCAAGAAAGCTGGTCTAAATCAAACGACAACGAGTGCCTTCCTATAAACTCTTATCTTCTTTTTAAATCATTCATTATTCTATTTTGTCTTTTGTTTATTTTTATCAACTAAATTTTTTTATTTTATATTTCTATATTTTTAATACTGAAAAATTTGATTGTGTCTCACATGATGCCTAAAAATGTTATACTTCATGTTTTAGGTTGTAACTTAGAGGAAAGATTATATCAAAATTAAACTATAAAAAATAAGACAAATATCATGTAAATGTGTCAATTATATCGATATGTATGGATACCCATGGGGATCCACCCATAAATATGATGTGAATGAGCATATTTTCGTATGAAAATAAGAGAAATAAATAGAGAACTCCTCACCCATCCTCATACTTGTTCTCGTCTCATCAATACCTTGTCAATATGTGGAACTAGAAGTTGGGTTCGAAAGCTTGGCTCACCTGATTTAAATCAGTAAGATCTCTCATTTCTAAATTTTTTTATGAAGATATGTTTATAATGTAAGGACCTATTTTGAATTATTTATAAAGACCTAATTGTAAATATGAGGATCTATTTGTAAAATCTAAGGATCTATTTATAAATATAGATAGTTACAAAAACCAAATTATAAAAAGTATAAAAAAACTTCCGTCGCCTCTTATCTCTACCTTCATCTAGAAGGAAACCAAACCAAGGGGGTAGCTTTCCGTGGAGAAAGAAAGGAAGAGAGGGAGAAGAAGAAAAAAAGGGTAGTGGGTTGGCTTAAGTTTTTGACTCAAATCCTTTGGGATCTAATCTTTCAAAGATAAGTATTCTAACCCTTTTTTATAGTAATTTTAATCTCTTCTTTTATCTGGAATATAAGGAATTTAGATAGTTTTGGCCTAGCATAAGATATTAATCTCATTTAGATATAAAATTTTGAATCTATAATTTTTCTAGATTCTGACATTTCTTTCTTATTTTAACCATAACTTTTTGAAAACTTATTTCATCTAAAAGTAGACTCATAGTATACCTTAGATTCAGAATTCAAATGACTGACCAAACTTCTATTTCAATTGACCTGACAGATTATACAAAATAGAGATCATAATTTCTAACTTTTCGACACTAAACTACTTATAACTCCCTGTTGAAAACTCTCATTATATACAATTTACTTGATTAGAAACTAGGCTTATAGATCTATGCTTTAATATCATATTTGTAAGATTTAGAGTATAAATGCCTACCCAAACATCTATTTCAATCGACCCTATCGATTCTACAAAATAGAGATGATGTTCTCTAATATTTCATTACTAAATTATTTATAACTCTCCATTGAAAATCCTAATTTATATAAAACTTAATTCATCTAAAAGTAAATTGATATATCTTTCAAATGATATATTTTTTAAGTAATTTAGAGTATAATTAATTATTCAAATAATTTATACAATGTACCTTATAGATTTTGCCAAAGCAGAACTTTTGTTAATTTTTATTCCATCTCCTTGAATTTGAATTCATCTAGAATTTTTCTCTCAATTGAGCCTTATGTGTTTTTTAAACTCTTGTAGCCTTTGTCATTGATTTTTATCATATTTGAATATCTTATGTAAAAGTTTATGTTTGCATCATATTATTTCATATAGGCACATATATGTTTTTGTTGTTTCATATATGCTTCCGGTATATGCTAAATTTATTGTTCACAATATCCTTTTATACTTTGATGTTTATAGGATAATATGAACCTTTATCAAAAATAAAAAAAAAGTTATGTTTAGAGCCCGCGATGCTTTACCGGCCCCCTATGACTTTATCGAGGCGTGGAAGACTTATGTTAATAGTCATCTAGAAATGGATGGATCATATTATGTTATGATCCCACTTTATCCTCTATATTTGTTGACATGTTATCTAAAGTATTGTTTATATATTTTTTTTGTGCACTTTTGATAAATATGACACTTGTGTTTATGTTTCTTATTTGTTCTCTTGATATGCTCTTAAATGCTCATTATATCTTTGATACGTGCTTAAATGTTCATATGTCATTGATATGCTCATAAATGCTCTTATGACTTTGATATGTGCTTAAATGTTTTATACACTATTTGATACATGCCGAAATGTTTCTTTGGTCATTGATATACTCTAAATACTCTTTACTCCATTGTTATGAACAAAGTATGTTTTAAATGAAATAACATTTATAATTCTATTTCTAATAAAATGATCTCTATGTATTCTTATATCCTTACCTTGTACTTTAATATTTAGACTATTTGAACTATCATCTCTTGTATCCTTACCTTATATCCTTACCTTATTTATGATTGAGCCGAGGTAGTGGAAAACTATTTAGATTTTGGGCAAATTTTTGTAGGTTGTTATATTATTATTGTATAAGTACATTTTACGCATAATGAAATATTATCAATAAATTTAAACTGATGTATCTTGTAAATATTTAAAGGACCTCTCATATTTGAGATTTTAAAATATTAAGTTTAGTTTTATGATGATATAAACTTATGGTAAATGGTTGATTTCACAATTTTATAGATTCTCATAGTGGATTTATAAATGTGGTTATTTTGTTAAGTTGGTTTTGGGTTTCTTGAATTATCGAGTGATGTGGTGTATGATTATAAACTACATAGGTTTTTATAGATATGAATAATATTTAAATATTTTTAATATCATCAAATATTAGTTTGGATATTAGATTGAATTTTTGATAAATTATAATATTTTTTATTTAAGATAGGAGCATGCCTCTTGAATGCATTAATTTGGGGGTGTGATAAAATCAAACTATGTTGAATCTTAGTTGATATGAGTCAATTACGATCTATTTGGTTTAATTAAACTAGATATAATAATATCAATACTCAACAAGAACACCCTCTCTCCAATGGTTAGTGTGTTGGAGGAATGCAGTCAATATTTAACAAATATTATTATTTATAATTATTATTTAGTTTGAGTTAATTAGGAGAATGTAGGGAAGCCATGGATTCTCCAAAACCAATAGGGATTTTCCATCCTTGTCCCATCAAAATGGGGAATGGAGCAAGGATGAGGGATAAGACAAGGAAGCACTCCTTGCTCCGTGGACATTTCTATTATCATGATTCAATTTTTAAAATAATTTTGACTTTTTAATTTGAAAAACTACTTATAAAAGAAAGGTAGTGCAAATCAAACTATTCAATTTTCCAAAGTTGGTCCAATTTTATTTTAAAATTAAAATTTTAAAATAATATGAATATTATGATTCAATTTTTAAAACAATTATAACTTTTTATTTTAAAAAATTACTGGTAAAAAAAAAAACTAGTCCAAACATAATTTAAGATTTCATTATGTAACGAAATTTATCTACTTTTGTTAACTAAAATTTCTTTTGATCCATATTTCTATATTTTTAACATAAGAAGTTGATTATGCCACATGTTATATGTAGGATGTTTTAAGATGATATGAAAAATTTTATAGGTTGCAGCTTAAAAAAATTCCAGATTGTATTTAAAATTTAAATTATTAAAAAAAATATAAATATTATTATTTAATTTTAAAAATAAGTCTAAAGTTTTATTTTGAAAAACTTTTCTTACAAAACAAAACTAGTTAGTGAATTTATTCTCAAATGAGTACCATCACTATATCCCCAGTGTCCCAACATTAGCAGTTATAAGATCAACTGTCTCCATCATATGGACGGGTATATAGTACACCAGTATGTTCGATTATCTCGATGTTCCTCTCGAGTAACCAATGATCGAAATTCTTTAGAGTCCGTGTTTAATGGTGAATCGGTCTCATTATCATGATCTCATCATGATCCGATTCTCATTGCTTAGATCTATAGATTGTTAGGATCAAGAATAGCACTAAGAGGGTGGGGTGAATTAGTACAGTGGATAAAAATGATAAATTTAATCAATTTCAGAAAATTTCATATGATGAAACTCTTAGTTCGACAAAAACCATATTGAAATGTTGTTTGGCTCGAATAAGTTTGTAAGTGAGTAGAGAAGAGGGGATTGGATAGTGTACAATTAAGTAAAGTGAAATGCAGCAAAAGTAAAGTATGCATCAAGAAAAGAACATGCCAATTTTAGAGTAGTTTAGTCGACCGACCTATGTCCACTCCTGATTCCCCCTTCGTCGAGGTCATCGGTTTTCCTTTAAAAGGCGAAGACCAACCACCTCTTTATAGCGCTTTTTCCTTTTCATGGGTTTAGGAGACAATCCTTACAAACCTCACACCTCTTCTTGGATGATTGCAAAACTAAAGAGAGAGAGGAATCTTTACACTTTTACAACACTTTTATACCCCAACACTTAAAGATTTTTTCACACTTTGATTATCCTTTCATGCAGAAAAGGGTACGGTATTTATAAGCCCCAATGACTTCAAAATTAGATCCAAAAAGTGTCTCATCTTGGGTTTTCGATGTACTAGTGGTATCACCGCTTGCAGTATTGACACTGGATGGTACCATCTCCCAGTCTGATGATACTATCACCTGACAGAGTCTCGGAGATTGGGCTCTAGCGGTACCACCGCTTGACAAGGCAGTACCACTGCTTGGTAGTAATAACTACCGATGGTACCATCACCCAAGCTTCTTGGAGATTGATCCCTAGGGTTCAACAACTTAGTTGTGCCTTGAATCCAACCCAAACCAGTCTAATTACGGGCCCAGTTGGCCCTTAATAGGTTTAATGGGATTACCTCCCAAACCTTAGCCTAATTATGTGCTAACTACGATTTTTAAGGCATACACTAAACAAAATAAGTCTGGTAAGTCTAAGTTTCTTTTGACGGACTTCTGATGATCTCTAGGCAATCTTCTAATGGACTCTCGGCAAGATCCTGAACTTCACGATGATCTTCTTAGCAAGTTTCGATGAGCTTCTCGGCTAATTCTGGTAGCACTTTCGATGAACCTCCAGACTTCCGATGAACTCTCGAACTCCTAATGAATTCTCGATCTTGACTCCGGCACTTCGTTTTGCTTTATGCCTTGATCGCTATCATAGTTAATTCTACACACTTTTCTCAACATATAGATTGGATCAAATAATTTACCAATTGATTTCATCATCAAAATCTGAGATTCAACAATCTCCCCCTTTTTGATGATGACAATCAATTGATGATAGAGTTAACCTTAACTCCCCCTATCTATATGCCATATTTAAGAAAAGACACTCTTGAATTCAAGGCTTTTTGAATTCAAGCATCAAATCGATAAGTTACATGCATTTAAACTTATTGACATGCACATCATGATACTAATCATGATTTATCATTTCAAAATATAATACCATGTATTTATCATAATAAAAATGATGTTAAGACATGACATCGATTTTCAAGTCTAGTATCAAATGATGATAGACAATCATCATTTTCAAGTATGATACCAATTTCAAATATGAAATTTAGCAAGATTCAAATTTTTTGATAAAAGATGACAATTCATCGATCTGAGGCATGATACCAATTGTAAATAGGAAATTAAGTATGATAAGTTCGATACCTCATCATAATGAAACGAAATCAAGCATGATTTTAAGAATGTAACATTTTTAAGTATCCATGCCACATTACGATGCATTTCAAGCATTCATGATACATTTCAAGTGTCTATATACGATGCATATGTGATATATTTTGATATTTCTCTAGTATTTATGATGTATTTGACGGTACCAATCATATTTCAAGTATTTATAAAACATTCAAGCATTTTCGATATGATACATTTTATACATTATTTCAAACATTCATAATGCCAATTTGTCATCAATTTACCACACTTCTCTCCCTTTGTCATCAACAAAAAGGAAATGGGCACTCATTTCAAGCAAAATTTGACTTACTGCAATAGGATTCTTTTTGAAAGGAAAAGAGAAGGAAAGATTCATGAATAGTAAATTTATCAAAAAGAATCAAAATATTAAAAGTTCATGAATATCCATCAATAAAATATGTTTCTTATTAAAAATTCACAAGAGTGAAATATGTGAGAGATATATTTATCAATGAAATCCATAAATGAAGAGACTAAGCATATCAAAAATCATTAAGTGATGGAGCAAGGGTATGAAGTAAATTTGATACCAAGTAAATTGAAATTTTGGATTTAATGAAAGCTTTATTTATGAAATGAAATAAATTCATGAAAGCTTTATTTACGAAAAATCAAGAAAGTTCGAAAAAGATATATAACAAATTCATGCATTCAGATTGTTTAACATCCCTAACTCTCTTCTAATGAAATCAAATTATTCTTCATTTAAAGATTTTGTAAAGATATCAGCTAATTGATATTTTATATCAATAGACTCTAAAGATATACCACGGTTATTAACATGATCTTGTTGAATCTCGGATTTTGATGATGAAGTCAATTGTCATTTGTTGTCTAATCTATGTGTTGAGATAAGTGTGCAGGATTAACTACGATGAAAGATAGACAAGCAGCAGGAGTTGCGCCGGAGTCAAGTTCATGATCACGTTGGGAGTTCGAGAGTTCGACGGAAGTTCGGACGGTCGTCGGAGGTTCTGCGAGAACAGATCCGAGAAGTCCAGAAGCTTGCCAAGCGAAGCTCGTCGGAACTTGCCAAGTGGATCGTCGCAAAGTCCAGGAGTTTGCCGGAAGTCCGCAGGAGCATCACCGAGGGTTCATCGGATGATCGACGGAAGTTCGCCGGAAACTCGCCGGAAGGAGCGATTGACGCACCGAAGCAAAGCTGCAGAAGTTGTCTTAGATTTAATCGTAGTTAGCACGTTGATTAAGTTGGAAAATGGGAGGTGATCCCATTGGCTTAATCTTGGGGCAATTGGGCCCCTGAAAGATTGAAATTGGGCCGAATGGAATGAACCATTCGGACCCTGATTGCACCAGGAGGTGCAACCGCCCAGGCCAGGAGGTGGCACCGCCTGGGCTAAGCCTCCCAGCGAGACTGGGCGGTGCAACCTCCCTAGCCGGGAGGTGGCACCGCCTGAGCTCAGTCTTCGAGCTAGACTGGGCGGTGCAACCTCCCTGACAGAGAGGTGGCACCGCCTGAGCTCAGTCTTCGAGCAAGACTGGGCGGTGCAACCTCCCTGGCAGAGAGGTGGCACCGCCTGAGCTCGGTCTTCGAGCTCTGCCAGGCGGTGCAACCTCTCCAGTCAAGAGGTGCAACCGCCTGATCCCGGAATTCCGGGATTTGATCGTTTTGAGCTCCAAATTTGAATTGGGTTGGGGCCTATAAATTCCCCACCCATTCAGCACTGAAAAGATACAGACCTACACCGAAATCTTGATCTTTTCTGTGATTCTAAGAGCTCAAAAGTGTTGTAAAGCCTTTAAGTCTCCTCCTTCTGTTCTTCAAGTTTTCAGTTGTAAAGTGAGGAGAGAAAGGTCTGTAAAGGTTGTCTCCTGAGCCTGTCAAAAGGAGAGAAACTGTAAAAGGGAAGTTTGGCCTTCGCCTATTGAAGGAAGGCCCCTAGTTGACGTCGGCAACCTCGTCGGTGGAGGAAGCCAAAAGTGGAGTAGGTCAAGGCTGATCGAACCACTCTAAATCTCTGGTTTGCGTTTATTTTTGAGCACTTTATCATTACTGCAAACCTCCTTCATTACTACTGCTCTCTGCGCTTTCACGAACAAGTTCTAAGTGCTGTTCTTCCGAATCTGCATTCAGACGTAAATTCGTGTTTTCGTACATTACAGTTTACGTTTACGTTTGATTCTGCAGAACCGTCTTCCGTGCTTTTACGAACGAGTTTCTTTGCAGTTTACACTTACATTTTGATTCTATTGATAACTGCAAACTGTCCTCTTCAATTTTACGAACGAGTTTCAACATTTAGACGTAAAACTGCATTTAGACGTAAAATTGCATTTAGACGTAAATCGGCTTTCCTCGCACAATCATCAGATCTCAGTTCACGTTTACGTCTTGATTTCAACTGCATACTGCCTTCTACGAGTATACAAACGAGTTTCAAAGTTTAGACGTAAATCTACGTTTAAGACGTAAATCTGCGTTTAGACGTAAATCTGCGTCTAGACGTAAATCTACGTTTAGACGTAAATCTGTTTTTTGCAGATTACGTTTTGAGCTGAACAACAGCAGCACATTGTCTTTATACTTCTGCTTAAACTGCTTCTAGACGCAAACTGTGTTTAGACGCAATCTGCGCTTAGACGCAATCTGCATTTAGACGTAATCTGCGCTTAAACGCAATCTGCGCTAAGACGCAATCTGAGTTTAGACGCAATCTGCATTTAGACTCAAACTGCGTTTAGACGCTAACTGTGTTTAAACGTAAACTGCACTTAATCATAAGTAATCTTAGAATCGGCTTTTTGCATCAAAATAGTCTTTATCGAACGAACGCAGCTTTCGTTTTTTAATCGCTGAAAAATATCCGCTGCACTAATTCACCCCCCCCCTCTTAGTGCTCTCGATCCTAAGAATTGGTATCAGAGCCCGGTTAACTCTCAAAAGGATTAAAACCCAAGAGAGATGGCTTACGCCGGAAACCAAGAGGGCCATTCCATTACACGTCCACCCATGTTTAATGGGACGGACTACACCTACTGGAAGACCCGAATGAGGATCTTTCTTATTTCTATGGATTTTGAATTATGGAATCTTGTCGAGAATGGTTTTTCAAAGTCTTCTCTTCCAATGATCGATTGGAATGATTTGGAAAAGAAGGCTTTCGCTCTAAATGCAAAGGCTATGAATGCCTTATTTTGTGCACTTGATAAAAACGAGTTTAACCGTGTTTCAACTTGTGAAACTGCATTTGATATTTGGCACACACTCGAAGTGACCCATGAGGGCACAAGTAGAGTAAAAGAGTCAAAAATCAATTTGCTGTTACACTCTTTCGAACTTTTCCGTATGAAACCGAGTGAAACCATTGGCGACATGTTTACCCGTTTCACGGATGTCGTCAACGGTCTAAAAGGACTCGGAAAGAGCTTTTCGGATTTTGAGCTTGTTAATAAGATACTAAGATCCCTTCCTAAGAGTTGGGATCCTAAAGTCACCGCTATTCAAGAGGCAAAAGATCTGTGAAATTTCCCTCTTGAAGAACTAATCGGGTCATTAATGACCTACGAAATGACTTGTAAAGCTCATGAAGAGCAAGAAGACATCCTTCCAAAGAACAGGAAGGATATGACACTCAAAACTTCAGAATGCCACTTGAGAGAAAACTCAAGTGATGAGGACTGTGATGATGACTTGGCACTTCTAACAAGAAAGTTTAAAAAGTTCTTTAAAAGAAACAAGTTTAAGAATGATTCAAAAAATAAACTTGAACCCAAAAAGGACCAAGTAATCTACTATGAATGCAAAAAACCGGGACACTACAAGAGTGATTGTCCCCAAGTCAAGAAAAGAACAACAAAGAAGAAGGCGCTCCAAGCAACATGGGATGATTCGAGCGCATCTGAGGAAGAGGAGTCCAACACCGAGCAAGTTGCTCATTACGCCTTAATGGCCATCGAAGATGAGGTAACGAATTCAATAGATGCTGATTTATCTTTCGATGAATTATTAAATGCTTTCAATGACTTATTTGACGAATGCAAGAGTATAAGTAGAAAATATAAATTGCTGAAAAAGATGCATGATAGTCTTACTTGTGAGTTTGATAAGCTAAAAGTCGAACATCATGATAGTTTAAATTCATGTATCAAATGTCATGATTTAGATACTTTGCAAAAAGAAAACCTGCTACTCAAGGACACCTTGAAGAAATTCGAGGTTGGTAGCAAGTCATTAAACATGATCCTTGCAAACAAGGGTCACATTCCAAAAAGGAACGGAATTGGATTTGTGAGAAGTCCTCACCAAAATCCAACCACCTTCATTAAAGGCTCCATCTTACATGTTCAACACCAAACCAAGTGCAACTTTTGTTGCAAATCTGGACACAAGACACATTGTTGTCCATTCAAGAAAATAAGTCCAAACAAACTAATCTGGGTTCCTAAAGGAACCATGATAAATTCTATTCAACATGATAAGAAATGTAGATCTATTTATGAGGCACCCAAAAGCAAATGGGTTCCTAAAGATCATCCCTTCCTATAAAAACATTAAAATTTTAGGCCGGAGCAAGAAATAATATTCTGCTCCTTGACTCTCGATGGTCAGAAATCAAGAATAAAAAAGGAACTCGCAACGCTTAAGTAACAAGTGGAAGTTATGAAATCACAAATACGATTTGGATACAACCTTATTAGAAACATATGATATCCAAATTCACATACCCCCTTGATCTTCAAAACCCGTTAACACTATCATCTACGAATTAATTCTTGTATCATGAAACTAAATATGTCATGATCTTAAAAGGGATACCAAACAAACTATCAACATACGTATGCACGTTAAAAGATCTATTTTGATCATGCAAGAGCTTCTTCCTTAAATAAAAACTCATACGAAGTCATGTAACAAACATTAATTGCTCTGAAACTCTCCTCAAGGCAAAGGCTCCCTGATCAAATCATATTAGGTGCTCACTAGCTGCAGGCGGTGGCACCTCTCCAGCTAGCGGTTGCACCTCCAGCTATCACGGGTTGCCAGAGGTTGCACCGCTCCAGCCAGAGGTTGCACCGCCTGCAACTCTGCCTTTTTAAACCCACACTAGGGCCGGCTATGGAACCGACCCCAACTCACTCCCATTTCCTCCTCTACTCTTCCAAGTCTCCTCCATTCCCATTTCACTCCTCTAAGCCTTCCAAATACCTCCCATTTCGGAGCAAAACATTAAGAATCCTTCCTTCTCTTGAAGATTTCACAAAGGTACTCTCTAAGAAGCTCTTAAATTCTGTTTTGTTCTTCATTTACTCTAGCTCATCATCATCCCTCTAAACAGCAGTAGTTATGGGATCTAGAAGATCCTCAAGGGACAAGGGAAAGAGGAGATTAGTAGAAGAGTTTGATTTCACTCTTTTCGATTCGAAATACCATGCTGAAAAATTTCCCTCTTTCGAACTTAGATGTATCAGTAAAGGAAAATACGTAGATCTAAATGAACTAAGAGACTTAGAGACCATCCAATGGTTTGCAAACCTAGGTCTACTTCCAATCTTGCAGATTAACGAACCCATCTATCCTAGGCTTGTTAGATTATTTTACAATAACATACAAATAGATGATGAAGGAAGGATGTCCACCTATCTTTTGGGACAACACATCTCAATCACTGATAGATTCATTTGTGATATGATAGGCATTCCCATAAAAAGCATAGGACTCTACTTTAGAGGATCATGGGATGATGAAAGTATTGGAACATCCTATGTTGAAGCCTTAGGAACAATCTTTGCCAATCCTAACATAGCATTGGTTCCTAAAAGTTGTGAACATCTATTGCCTTTGAACACTAAGATACTTCATTATATCATGACCAGTATAATTCTTCCTAAACAATACCATCATGATGAAATTAGTCAACTAGAATTAGGAACTATGTACTCAATCATGAAGGGACATGACATCTGTCTTGGCTATCTTATTCAACAAAATATGTTAGAATTATCAAAAAAGGATATGATGCTCCCATATGGTGGTATAATCACTAGAATAATAAAAACTTACGACATTCTAATATCACCAGAGGAAGAAGTAATGAAAGTAGATCGATACAGCATAATAAACAAAAATCTACTTCACCGACTAAGATGTTACTATAGAAACGGTAACTGGGTTAGACTCCCTAGAAGGACTGATCACCCTCAACCTGAACCAGAACCGGAAACACCAGTATTTAGGGGTACCCAATCTCCTCCGACCCTTCCCTTTGAGGAAACACATCCAGTTGAGCAAACTCATACATCCATTGAAGAAATTGGGATTCGTATGGATCGATTCGAACAGAGATAAGAACGGATTGAACAAAGACAAGATCAAATCCTATCTGAGCTGCAGCAGATTCATAGTCAATTTGACTCCTTGTTTAGGCACTTTAATTTTCCACCGCATCAATGAACTTATTGAACACCTGTTGTTGTTGTAAACTTCTTATGATACTCACTTCTGATGTACTGGATGTAAACATCTATTATGGTAAAAGTTATCTCAGATTTTTATGGTATCATTACTGCTTGGTATGTGATGTGTCCAAATTAAGAATGTTGTGCTTTGAAACTAAAAAGTTTTTGAAAATCTTGTGTTTTGATTAGAAGAGAATTAGGAATGTTGATGTGTCCAAACAGATAAATTTGTTAAAATCATTTTCGGACTATATTGTATGATCAAATCACTTGATTGTATGTGAAAATCTGCAACAAAATCTTATCCGAATGCATCTGATTTATGAAACAGATTTTCTCGTACACCTTCATAAAAATTGAGTTTCTGAAATAGATTTTATTAAAGTGATTCATGTGTATGTATTCCATCCTGCAAAATCTTTACACAAAGGGGAAGAAGTATTTAAAGCAATCTATGTAAAATTCCTCTATAAGCTTGCGATTGTTATTTTCTGGTATCATGTTTACTATGCTTTTTGTTGATGACAAAGGGGGAGATATATATATGAATTGATAAACACTGCCATGATGAATGATGCTATAAACACTGCTATAATTATGCCATCCTTGCATCACCAAGAGATATATGAACATGTGCTAAAGTTTGCATTATGCCCTGAGTTGATATCTTATCATGTGAAGAAAATGCAAAACTTGCTAGAATATTTCAAATGTATTCATCATGTAATAAGTTTCACAGCTTTATATGAAAATGTTCAAACTACATGATGAATAGTTACAAACACAATCATACAAACCTGATGATGTATGTCAAGCCCTGACATCATCTTTGAAGAGATACATCATGATGAGAATCATGATGGGAGTATTGATAAGTTTAACTGATCTAACTTATCAATACGTCACTTGAATTCTTAGGTCTTGAATTCAAGGTTGACTTATCTCAACTATGGCATATAGACAGGGGGAGTTAAGGATAACTCCATTATCAATTGATTGTCATCATCAAAAAGGGGAAGATTGTTGAATCTTGGATTTTGATGATGAAGTCAATTGTCATTTGTTGTCTAATCTATGTGTTGAGATAAGTGTGCAGGATTAACTACGATGAAAGATAGACAAGCAGCAGGAGTTGCGCCGGAGTCAAGTTCATGATCACGTTGGGAGTTCGAGAGTTCGACGGAAGTTCGGACGGTCGTCGGAGGTTCTGCGAGAACAGATCCGAGAAGTCCAGAAGCTTGCCAAGCGAAGCTCGTCGGAACTTGCCAAGTGGATCGTCGCAAAGTCCAGGAGTTTGCCGGAAGTCTGCAGGAGCATCACCGAGGGTTCATCGGATGATCGACGGAAGTTCGCCGGAAACTCGCCAGAAGGAGCGATTGACGCACCGAAGCAAAGCTGCAGAAGTTGTCTTAGATTTAATCGTAGTTAGCACATTGATTAAGTTGGAAAATGGGAGGTGATCCCATTGGCTTAATCTTGGGGCAATTGGGCCCCTGAAAGATTGAAATTGGGCCGAATGGAATGAACCATTCGGACCCTGATTGCACCAGGAGGTGCAACCGCCCAGGCCAGGAGGTGGCACCGCCTGGGCTAAGCCTCCCAGCGAGACTGGGCGGTGCAACCTCCCCAGCCGGGAGGTGGCACCGCCTGAGCTCAGTCTTCGAGCTAGACTGGGCGGTGCAACCTCCCTGACAGAGAGGTGGCACCGCCTGAGCTCAGTCTTCGAGCAAGACTGGGCGGTGCAACCTCCCTGGCAGAGAGGTGGCACCGCCTGAGCTCGGTCTTCGAGCTCTACCAGGCGGTGCAACCTCTCCAGTCAAGAGGTGCAACCGCCTGATCCCGGAATTCTGGGATTTGATCGTTTTGAGCTCCAAATTTGAATTGGGTTGGGGCCTATAAATTCCCCACCCATTCAGCACTGAAAAGATACAGACCTACACCGAAATCTTGATCTTTTCTGTGATTCTAAGAGCTCAAAAGTGTTGTAAAGCCTTTAAGTCTCCTCCTTCTGTTCTTCAAGTTTTCAGTTGTAAAGTGAGGAGAGAAAGGTCTGTAAAGGTTGTCTCCTGAGCCTGTCAAAAGGAGAGAAACTGTAAAAGGGAAGTTTGGCCTTCGCCTATTGAAGGAAGGCCCCTAGTTGACGTCGGCAACCTCGTCGGTGGAGGAAGCCAAAAGTGGAGTAGGTCAAGGCTGACCGAACCACTCTAAATCTCTGGTTTGCGTTTATTTTTGAGCACTTTATCTTTACTGCAAACCTCCTTCATTACTACTGCTCTCTGCGCTTTCACGAACAAGTTCTAAGTGCTGTTCTTCCGAATCTGCATTCAGACGTAAATTCGTGTTTTCGTACATTACAGTTTACGTTTACGTTTGATTCTGCAGAACCGTCTTCCGTGCTTTTACGAACGAGTTTCTTTGCAGTTTACACTTACATTTTGATTCTATTGATAACTGCAAACTGTCCTCTGTAATTTTATGAACGAGTTTCAACATTTAGACGTAAAACTGCATTTAGACGTAAAACTGCATTTAGACGTAAATCGACTTTCCTCGCACAATCATCAGATCTCAGTTCACGTTTACGTCTTGATTTCAACTGCATACTGCCTTCTGCGAGTATACAAACGAGTTTCAAAGTTTAGACGTAAATCTGCGTTTAAGACGTAAATCTGCGTTTAGACGTAAATCTGCATCTAGACGTAAATCTGCGTTTAGACGTAAATCTGTTTTTTGCAGATTACGTTTTGAGCTGAACAACAGCAGCACATTGTCTTTATACTTCTGCTTAAACTGCTTCTAGACGCAAACTGTGTTTAGACGCAATCTGCGCTTAGACGCAATCTGCATTTAGACGCAATCTACACTTAGACGCAATCTGCGCTAAGACGCAAACTACGCTTAGACGCAATCTGAGTTTAGACGCAATCTGCATTTAGACGCAAACTGCGTTTAGATGCTAACTGTGTTTAAACGTAAACTGCACTTAATCATAAGTAATCTTAGAATCGGCTTTTTGCATCAAAATAGTCTTTATCGAACGAACGCAGCTTTCGTTTTTTAATCGCTGAAAAATATCCGCTGCACTAATTCACCCCCCCCCCCTCTTAGTGCTCTCGATCCTAACAGATCTCTTATAAAATGATGCCTAATATCAATATATTTAGTTCTAGAGTATTTAATAGGATTTTTTGTTAAACATATTGTACTTGTGTTATTACATTTTATGAGAATATTCTTAAGGTGAATTCTATAATCTTCTAATGTATTTTTCATCCATACAACTTGTACACAATATGCACCAACGACTATATACTCAGCTTCAGTTGTAGATAATACAATCAAATTTTATTTTTTGAAATACTAAGAGACAAGTGCATGACCTAAGAATTGACATGTTCCATATGTGTTTTGTTTATCTCCAGCATCAGCATAAGCAATTAATTCAAAGTTTTCATATTTTATCTCCAGCATCAGCATAAGTAATTAATTCAAAGTTTTATTGAAATACTAAGAGACAAGTACATGGCCTAAGAATTGACATATTCTAGATGTGCTTTTTTTATCTCCAGCATTAGCATAAGCAATTAATTCAAAGTTTTCATGTTTTGGATACCATAATCCTTGATTATGGGTTCCTTTAAGATATCTAAGAAATCTTTTAATAGCTTTAAGATGAAATAGCTTAGGATTAGATTAAAATCTAGCATAAAGTCCTATGCTATACATGATGTCTGGTCTAGTTGCGGTGAGGTATATAGTAAACTACCTATCATACCCCTATAAGTTTTTTGATCAAAGCTTTCTCCACTTTCTAACATATCTAACTTAGTGGAGGTACTCATAGGAGTATTGATAACTTTTTAACTATACATATTAAACTATTTTAGAAATTCTAATGCATATTTGGTTTGACTAAGAAAAATACCATCACTAAGTTATTTGATTTGTAAGCCTAAAAAACAGTTAGTTCACCCATTAAACTCATTTTAAACTCTTGGCAAACGATTCATATAAGAATTCATTTATAGAATCAAAAATAATATCATCAACATAAATTTGAATAATAAGAAAGTTATTTTCAAAATTTTTAATAAATAATGTAGTATCGACCTTGCCTTTAGATAAATTATTTTGAATAAGAAAGAAGAAAAGTCTCTCATACCAAGCTCTTGAGGCTTGTTTTAATCCATAGAGAGCTTTAGTTAACTTAAACACATGATTAGAAAAAAAAGAGTTCTCAAATTCGGGTGGTTGTTCAACAAACACTTCTTCGAAAATAATCATTTAGGAAAGCACTCTTGATATCCATTTGAAATAATTTAAAATTATTACTACTAGCATAGGCAAGAAGCATCTTTATTATTAAGAATGAGTTAGCACTAGAGGGGGAGGGGGTTGAGTTAGCGTAGCAGATAAAAACGTCGTTGGTTCGAAAAATTTCATTTCGATTAAAACCGATCTCGGAAGATATTAACTTGAAAGCGTATAAGAGCATAATAAGAGTAAGAAATTAGTTTGTAATGTAAAGTAGATTGCAATAAAGGTAAATAGCAAAATAGAAATGTAAATCGATTTATAGTGGTTCGATCGTCGTGACTTACATCCACTCCGCCGATTCCTCTTCTGCCGAGGCCATCGGCATCTACTAATAATCTTCTTTCAACGAGCGAATATCAACTACCCTTTTACACCCCTCTTCTTCTTTTCACAGGTTTAGGAGATAACCTTTTATAAGTACTCACTCCTCCCTAAATAGAATTCTAAACTTAGAATTAGAGGAGGGGATCTCTCAAGTGATTGCTATAGTATTTTCTCACTTTTAAGCTCTTTATGCTTGTGTGTGTTAACTAGGGATGAGAGGGGTATTTATAGGCCTCAAGTGGATTCAAACTTGGAGCCAAAAAATGTCTTATCCTGGGTACTGGTGGTACCATCGCCTTTGATGGGCGGTACCATCGCCTGCAGCACTAACATTGACACTAACACTAGGTGGTACCATCGCATAATCTGGCGGTACCACCGCCTGACACCCTGCCATTGGGTGATACCACCGCCTAGTCTGGTGGTACCACCGCCTAGTCTGGTGGTACCACCGCCTGATAGTCTCTCGGAGATTGTGTCTAAGCGATACCATCACCCAGATTGGCGGTACCACTGCTTGACACAATCTCGGAGACTATGTCATGATGGTTCCACTTGTTAGGTCATTGTTTGGGCTTTTCACTTAGCCCAACACAGCCCAAACTTAGGCCCAATTGACCCCTAGTTGAGTTGGCCCAATTCTAACCCAATTATGTGCTAACTACGAATTTTAAGGCATACACTAAGCTAAATAAGTCTGGTAAGTCTAGGTTTTTTTCAGCGAGCTTCCGACGAACTTCCGATGATCTCTCGGTAATGTTCCAGTGAACTCCCAGTAAGCTCCTGGACTTCACAACAATCTTCTTGGCGAGTTCTGACGAGCATCTTTGGCAAGCTCCTAGACTCCATGATCAATTCCAATAGAACTTCCGATAAACTCTCGAACTCCCAACGAAATCTCGTTCTTGACTCCGGGACTTTATTTTGCTTTATGCCTTGATTGCTATTATAGTTAATCCTGCACATTTGAAACCTACTTCGATCTAGACAATTATTACAAAGCTAATCAAATGATGTTCGGCATGTGATTGATTCATCGACGCTTCATCCGAATCTTTGACGTATCGTTCTCTCTTGTGGCCTATTGTCCAATCAGCCAGTTGACCTTTGCAACTCTGATTTCCTTAGTACAATTTTCACTCTTCTTGGTCCAAAGCCTTCTGCCGATACATCGATCGATCCTTCGGCTCGACGTCTAATCTTTTGACATGTTTTTCTCCGGTCCAACATGATTCTTCCTGCTTTAATTATCTCTCCCTGATCGAAGCTTCCTGCATCACTCAAAACGCAGATCAAATCATAAACACTATTAATTAGTTTCATCATCAAAATCTAAAATTCAACAATCTCCCCCTTTTTTGATGATGACAATCAATTGATGACAGAGTTAACCTTAACTCCCTCTATGAATATGTCATATTGATAGAACTTTATAATTAATAGAATTATAAGTATTTCACCATGCATCATGAGTATTGAAGGACTTAATTAATCATATCATTGCATGCAACATAAACTCATGCATAATCAAAAGATCCAAGTACATAATTCTATACATGATTGTCATTATAACTTCTCCCCCTTTGACATCAACAAAAAGAAGTGCAACTATCAAGTTTCAAATCATTACATTATAAATATAATCTCAAGTTTTATCATCATGCAAGCAAGTAATTTTCTTTCTTCTCTTTTTAGAAGTGCAATGTTTTACTTCCTTGGCAAAGCGCAAGCTAGCAAAATTTTATATCATTTTACATATAAGCTAGTAATAATTTTGAGTTTTACAAGTTTGTAAATTTTGCTAGATTAGTATGTTTCACTTCTTGAGATAGGCAAGATAGCACTTCTACTTCTCTTAAGATTCCAAGCTAGCAATTCTTAGTGATGTTCAAGATAACAAGTTCTATATCATGCAAGCTAGCAAATTTTTATATCATTTTAAAAAATATAAGCTAGCAATATTTGAGATGTTCAAGAAAGCAACTTTTGTTTGTTGAAATATACAAGTTAGCAATTTTTACTTCTCTTTTGAGATAAGCAAGCTAGCATGTTTTTGCATCTTCTTGAATTGTGCAAGCTAGCAAATCTTTCTCTTAGATGTACACACTAGCAATTATTTCTCCCCCTTTGTTATTGGCAAAAAGAGGGGAATAATAAAACAATGGTTTAATTTATTTCCCTTTATATCAATTTTCAAATTATGAAAAAAGATAATGTGTCATTCTTTATTGCAATATGGTATCATTTTAGAAAATTATAATTGTTGACTTTCGCATCATTTCATCAAAAAAAAATCATAGTATTGCATGCATCATTCCAAATCATAATTATTTCAAATTATGATTATATCAAAATGTCAAATTACATTACATCCTACCATGCATGATCATAACTTCTCATTTATATGCATCAACATAATATCATGAGTATTTCATGCATAATTTTTCATATCATCACATAAAGAATATCAAGAAAAATTAATTAGGTGATAAGATAAACACTTTATGAATACAAGGAATTGTACATAAAAATCATATCATGAAAGATAAAATATCAAAGATCATGAAGGATTGAGTCATGAATACTAAATGACATGATTTATCTTGACAAATCTCCCTTTTAATAAATAACAAAAAAAAACATGGGAGTTCAAAACCAAGTTCTTGATTCATAGAAAAATTTCAAGTATCAATATTGAGAATTCAAGATCATGATATAGATAAAGACATTTCTATAGCAAAAGATGTCATGAGAGAACATATAAAGGATCTCGATTCATGTAGAATATCTCTCAATTCATTATGAATGATAAAAATTATAATTCTGAAAAATCATGATTCATTTGGATAGTAGATATAAAAAAAAGCATCAAGGATAAAAGATTTTGGATCATATAGGATAAATCTCAAGTTATAAATATCGAGGAATCAAGATGAAAATCATAGTTAGATAAAACTCATTCAAATTCAAATCAACAAATCATCAAAATCACTTTCAAGAGATTCAAAATGGCATAAATAACTTTATCAATCTCATAGTGAAAAATCGATAAGATAGAGAAAAAGAAATTTTCAAGAAAAATGCTTTCCTCTTTATTTCATACAAGCATGCTTTTGTCATTTATGCCAAATTAAAACATGCATGATGTTTAAAACTAAAAAAGCAACTTTCATTACAGCAAAGATCGATAAGCCATAAATTACAAGAATCATCATGCATAATTTTAAAATTTAAACTCATTAAGCATGATCATTAAATCTCTTAATATTTTTATTAAAATATCTTGTTTCATCGAACATAAGTCTTCTTAAATCAAAATCAAAAAGCAATACAGAAATTAACATGATTACATATTATTGCTTCTTAAAAACATACATAATATTAATCTTATTAGGTGTACTAGCATTAGATTTATATCTAACATTTTATTTTTTTTTTCATAAAACATTCAATTGTCATTATCATTTTCAAAATTACTAGCATGATCCCAATTTTTTATATTTTCATTACATCATTAAACATGTAATTTTTAAGAAAAAATCATATATAATTATTTTAAACTAAATTAAAAATAACTCATAAAAAGCATCAAGTAATTTCAAAGTAAACTAAGAGGATTTTGATTACCTTGTCTTCGAAAGCCATTAAAGTATAGTTTGCCACCTCACCTTTGTTGGTTTGCTCCTCGTCTTCAGATAAGCTCGATTAGTACCAGAGTTTTTCTTTCTTCTTGTATTCATAGCAAGTAATTGCATTCTTTTTAAATTTATTTTTGTTCTTTGATTTTTGTTTTAAGAACTTTTTAAACTTTATTGTGAGAAGTTCAATTTCATCAAAGAACCAATAAGTTCTTCAATCGAAAAATAGTCCAAGTCCTTTTATTCTTGTATTACTGTTACTTTCAAATCCCAATTTTTAGAAAGTGATCGTAAAACTCTATTCATAAATTCAAGATTCGAAAAAATTTTACTAAGAGCTTTTAAACTATTGACAATATCCGTAAAATAGGTGTACATGTCTCTAATAGTCTCGCTTGGTTACATATGAAATAATTTAAAATCACGCATCAAAATATTTATTTTAGAGTCTTTAACTCTACTAGTGTTTTCGTGTGTGATTTCAAGAGTGTGCCAAATATTGAAAGCTGTTTTGCAAATAGAAACTCGAATGAATTCAATTTTATACAAAGCACAAAATAGAGACTCTAGCATTTAAAGAAAAAGTTTTCTTCTCCAAATCATTTCATCCGTTCATTGGAGTAGAAGACTTTTGAAAGTCATTTTCCATAATACTCCATAAATTTAAATTCAAAAAAAACAAAATAACTCACATTCAAGTTTTTTAATATGTGTAGTCTGTCCCATTGAACATGGGAGGACGAATGATACAAAAGCCCTATTGAAAACAGAAAAGAGCCATTTCTCTTGGGTGTTAAACCAAACGAGAAATAACGTGGCTCTAATGCTAACTATTAGGAACTAGTCATCACTAAGAGGGGGGGTGAATTGGTGTAGTGGATAAAAACGTCGTCGGTTCGAAAAATCTTCGTTTTGATTAAAACCGATCTCATAATATGTTAACTTGAAAGCGTACGAGAGTGTAGTGAGAGTAAGAAATTAGTTTGTAATGTAAAATAGATTGCAATATGCTAGTCATAGGTGCCTAGCAAGCCAATCACGTGAGTGATGACACGTATGACTTGATACAAAATCTTTTTGCTTATTATATTTTGGCGTATATCACTTTATAACTATTGCATAAATGCATATATATATTATGATGTCCTTGGATTTGTGCAATGGGAATCGGATCGTGATGAGATCACGATAATGAGATCGATTCACCTTTAAACACATATCCTAAATAATCCCGGTCATAGGTTACTCGAGAGGGACATCGTGATAACCGGATAGACTGGTGTGCTGTATACCCGTCCATATGATGGATGCAGCTGGTCTCATAGCTGCTCGTGTAGGGACACTAGGGATACAGTACAGGTGCTCATTGGAGAATGAGTTCACTGATTGATCCGCTTACGGAATGCTGGATGGTTGATGATGCCTTATTGTCATACAACGATTCTGTAGTCCTAGTGGTGTATCTGGTCCTTAGACTTGAGACACCAAGGATGTCCTGTATGAGTGCTCCACTCTTTGATACCAGACTTATAGGTTTGGCTGTCCCCAGATCTAGTACAATTGGTCATTGGGAGTGGTAGTCGACCTTACGAGGGCTATTGAGTGTCAATAGAGGATCATCCACTCTCGGCGTCATGAGAGGAATATCCTATGTGTTCTTGCTCAGACAAATCCCTAGCCAGGGTCATTCGGGTTGAGAGAGAAAGAGTTCTCCGGGAGAATCCGATTAGAGCGAGACTCGAGTAGAAACCGTATGGGTCTGACAGCACCATGCTCGATATACGGTCTCTGGGATATTAGATGGATGAGGGACTATAGGTACATGGTAACTGAGGACAGACAGGTCCAATGGATTGGATTCTCCTGTATCGTCTGGGGACTACGACGTAGTGGCCTAGTACGTCCGTAGTCGATGAGTCGAGTGAATTATTACAGAGATAATAATTCACTGAGTTAGAAGGAGTTCTGACAGGTATGACTCACGGCCAGCTCGATATTGGGCCTAGAGGGTCACACACATATGGTAGGCATTGCGATGAGTAGAGGTTCGGATATGAGATATCCGACGGAGCCCTTGTCTTATTGGATGCAGATCCAATACCCACTAGGGAAGAACCCATTAGGGTTTGACACGGGATCTCTATAAATAGGAGGGATTCACAGCCTCATAGGCTAGAGTCTTTGCTTGCCTTTCCTATTCTCCTCTCCCTCTCCACCTCAGAGTAGGCCTGGAGTTTTGAGGAGCGTCGTCGCAACCCTGCTGTGTGGATCACCGCTAGAGAGGAGGATGCTTGACCTCCTTCACCCTCTCCTAAGGATCTGCAAGGAAATAGGGATATACGATCTCCCTAGGTAACACAATCTCTATACGCAGTTTTGTGTTTTGCGGATTTTTGCGCACCAATCTTCGCACGACGACGAACATCTTTTTGGGAATCGGGGATTTTTGTTTTCTTGTTCTTCCGCTGCGCATATGATGTCACCCCCAATGAATTCCCAACAGTGGTAACAGAGCCAGGTTGTTCGTGCGAATGATTGGTTTTGAATTGCGTGTGTTGTGTTTAGCGAGAAAGGGCAGCAACAATTGCTGCCCTCGATCTGCGTGCGTGCAGCGCAGCCGAAGGCAGGCAGCACAGCGCCGGCGCATGCGCAAGCGCTGTGCCTGCAGCAGCCGGCCGGCGGTCTGCTTGCAGCAGGCTTGCTGATGGCGGGGCTGGCAGCCCACGGGCAGAGGTGCCGCAGGGTAACGGCGCCTGCCGCCGCTGCTCCCGCGGGCGAAAACCCCCCCACAGGGGCGGCCGCCCGGCGGGACAGCACCGCCTACGGAGGCAGCGACGCCCGAAGGGGGCACCCACCCGCAGCGGCATCGTCGCCAGCGGGCGTGCCGCTTGTAGGCGAGGGCAGTGCCCTCGCCCCGCCGCACAGGCCGCCGCCGGCAGGGTGGCGGTGACGGCAGCAGCGAAAGGAGGAAAGGGCATTAGGGTTTTCTGGGAAAAAGACAGTTTTGCCCCTCGGAATTTGAGAAATTCCAGTTTCTATCTTTTGTCCAAATTATGAAAATACCCTTACGAATTGAGAAATTCCCTACATGTCCCTGATTTCAGAAAATATTAATTAATTAAAAGGTTTAGTTGATTATTATTTTTATTATTATCTAGTAGTCCTACATGATGATGATTATTTATACATGTGATGTATGATGTGTGGACGGATGATCATGGACCGTGTGATGTGTGTACTTGTGATTATTATTATTGAGGTCTGCGAACCTCCATTATATTTCTCGTTTATTGTCGGGCCTGCGTGCCTATGATTAAGTTGTAATCACATGAGGAGGCGCAGCGGGAGCGTGGATGCGATAGCGGGACCCACGAGACGGACGATCGTGATGCATGGAGATGCATTAAGATGTCGACGAAACCGACGAGGACGAGATGGACGATCACAAGGCATGGAGATGCACCGTTGCACACATAGATCTTGATGTGAGTGATTAGGCCTACTGGCTCGGGCCTAATCATATTAGGTTGTGGTCCATGATCATCTGGTGTGATTGCTTATACACATACTAGATATGTATATATATTTGCATGCGATGTAGATATATATTAAATATGTATATGTGTGACATGTCATATTAGGAGACCAAATTATAGAAACATCTCTCGATAATATTAAGTCGGTAAACATGAGGCAATTAGATTGACCCACGTGGCCTTCCATCGTTATGAGTAGGAATCGATTCCCGGTGTAGGTTGAGTTGGTCGAGTCCCTCGAGACTCACCTATATCGCGATTTGCTATCTTGCTTACGACATAGAGATGTCACCGGTGACCTGAGGACATGGTATGCTTGGTCGAGTCCCTCGAGGGTATATCATCAAATCAGACTCATCTTGTAACGAAGGTGTTGACTTAACCGAGCATCATGGTTGGTCGAGTCCCTCGACGCCATGGTGATTCGGAGGCCGAACAGGACGGGAATCACAAAGAGTTGTGATCGGCAAGAGTTGCCTACCTTTTAGGCTTAGTGTGATTGGTCGAGTCCCTCGAGGTTACTCTAAGACGCTGATTGGATCCTGATCCCCACTAGAAGTCTGCCGGAGACTTTCGTTTCACGTGCTGAGGGTGTCGCGTGACTCGTTAGTAAAATAGTGGGAGCATATTAAGATAGAAGTCCATATCTTGATAGTTTATTTCTTGCAAAATCTGCATGTTATTCATTTCTGCTACATCTTTATTTTCAGAAAATGTCGCTTTCAAATCCCTTACGTGGCATACTTGATGTCAACCGCCTCACTGGTCCAAATTATACGGATTGGCTCCGTAACTTGAGAATTGTTCTCACAGCGGAGAAAATCGTGTACGTCCTTGATACAGTGATGCCTACGCCCGAAGAAGGGGCAAGGGAGGATGAGATCGCTCGCTACGTAAAGTAAATTGATGACTCCACTCTTGCTCAGTGCTATATGTTGGGCTCTATGACTCCAGAGTTACAGAGACAACATGAAAAGATGGATGCCAGATCCATTCTCCTACATGTCCGCAAATTGTTTGAGGAACAGGGAAGGACTCAACGATATGAGATATCCAAGAGCATTTTCCGTGCTAGGATGACTGAGGGGACACCGGTTCAGAACCATGTCCTAAAGATGATTGAGTGGATAGAGAAACTCACAGGTCTAGGAATGGTCCTAGAGGATAACTTGTGTGTGGACATTGTGCTTCAGTCCCTACCAGATTCCTTTTCACAGTTCATAATGAATTTTAATATGAACAAGCTTGAGGTGACTCTCCCAGAGCTCCTCAATATGTTGAGGGAGGCAGAGAGTACTATTAAGATAGAGAAGCCAGTTCTCTACACTGGTGAGACCAGAAAGAAAAGGAAAGCAGAAAGGTCCCTTAAGAAGGGAAAGGGCAAGGGCAAACAAGGTAAAGCAAAGGTTGCTAAGAAAGACCCAGCAAAGGACAAAGGCCAGTGCTTCCACTGTGGTAAAGATGGGCATTGGAAGAGAAACTGCAAAGAGTACCTTGCAGAAAGGGCGAAACAAAAGCTTGATGAAGCTTCAGGTACATTCATGATCAGTCTCCATTTGTCAGACTCTTATGATAACACATGGGTATTGGATACCGGTAGTGCTTATCATATATGCAATTCATTGTAGGTTCTGGCAAGGCCTAGGAGACTAGAGAGAGGCGAGATGGACCTCAAGATGGGTAATGGAGCAAAAGTTGCTGTATTAGCTGTTGGCGAGGTCGCCCTACATCTGCCTAGTGGAGCTTTTATTGCATTAGATGCATGTTATTTTGTTCCTTCTATTATCAAAAACATTATCTCCATTTCATGTTTAACAGTTAGTGGATATAAATTTGTTTTTGAGAACAATGGTTGTTCGATATTATTAGATGATAAGATCATCACGAAAGGAACATTGCATAATGGTTTATTTATGTTAGACACCACTCCACATATCATGAATGTAAATGTGTCCAAAAGGAAACGAGATGAGTTGAACAGTGCATACCTGTGGCATTGTAGGCTAGGTCACATCCATGAAAGAAGGATTCAAAAGTTGCTAAATGATGGATATCTAGATCCATTCGACTATATGTCTTATGCAACTTGTGAGCCTTGCATTCGTGGAAAATTGACCAACTCTCCATTTAGTAGAACTGGAGAGAGAGCCACTGAGTTGTTGGAACTCATACATAGTGATGTATGTGGACCCATGTCAACTCATGCCATTGGAGGTTACTCCTACTTCATTACATTTACTGATGATTTCTCAAGGTATGGATATGTGTACTTAATGAAGTACAAGTCCGAGGCCTTTGAGAAATTCAAAAAGTATAAGAATGAGGTGGAGAACCAGACTGGAAAGAGTATCAAAACTCTTCGATCAGATCGAGGAGGTGAGTACTTAAGTACAGAGTTTACTCAGTTCCTCAAGGACCATGGGATATTATCCCAATGGACACCTCCTTACACACCTCAGCTCAATGGTGTCTCTGAAAGGAGAAATCGTACGTTATTAGATATGGTACGGTCTATGATGAGTTTCGCTGACCTACCCATCTCATTCTGGGGATATGCCTTAGAAACCGCAGCTTACCTTCTGAACAGAGTTCCAACTAAGTCGGTAGTGTCTACACCATATGAGATATGGAAAGGGAAGAAGCCTGATCTTTAAGGTTGTTAAGATTTGGGGCTGCCCTGCCCACGTTAAAAGATACAACCCCGATAAGTTAGAATCAAGGACAGAGCGATGCATATTTATGGGATACCCCAAGGAAACTTGTGGGTATTACTTCTATCATCTCGAGGACCAAAAGGTCTTTGTAGCTAAGAGAGCAGTGTTCCTTGAGAAGGAACACATTCTTGGCGGAGACAGTGGGAGAATGATAGAGTTGAGCGAAGTTAGTGAACCAAGCTCAAGCACCACTCTACAGCCCGAGTCTGTTCAGGTACCTAATACACAAGTTTCAACTTTACGCAGGTCTGATAGAGTATCTCATCCTCCTGAGAGATATGTGGGACATATTAGAGGAGAGGATGCTGAGGATATTGATCCTCAGACCTACGAGGAGGCTATTATGAGTATAGACTCCGGGAAGTGGAAAGAAGCCATGAATTCTGAGATGGATTCTATATACTCCAATAAGGTTTGGAACCTAGTTGATGCGCCCGAAGGTATTGTACCCATCGGTTGCAAGTGGATCTTTAAGAAAAAGATCGGAATAGATGGAAAGGTAGAGACCTATAAAGCAAGGCTAATGGCTAAAGGGTATCGTCAAAGGCAAGGTGTTGACTACGACGAAACCTTCTCACCCGAAGCAATGCTAAAATCCATCAGAATTCTATTGGCTATTGCAGCACACTATGATTATGAGATCTGGCAGATGGATGTGAAAACCGCATTCCTCAATGGGAACCTCGAGGAGGAGGTGTATATGATACAACCTGAGGGATTCGTGTCCAAGAACTACCCAGATAAAGTGTGTAGGTTGCTTAAATCCATTTATGGACTAAAGCAAGCTTCCCGAAGTTGGAACATAAGATTTGATGAGTCAATCAGATCTTATGATTTCGTTAAGAACGAAGATGAGCCTTGTGTGTACAGAAAGGTAAGTGGGAGCGCTATCACCTTTTTGGTGTTATATGTGGATGACATCCTCATCATTGGGAATGATGTAGGAATGCTATCCACAGTAAAGACTTGGTTATCTAGACACTTCTCCATAAAGGACTTAGGGGAAGCATCCTATATCTTGGGGATTGGAATCTATAGAGATAGATCCAAGAGGATGCTTGGCTTGTCCCAGTCCAGGTACATAGAAACCATTGTCAAAATGTTTGGCATTGAAAATTCTAAGAAAGGGCGAACATGGATATGATACCTTATGCCTCAGTAATATGGTATATCATGTATGCCATGCTATGTACTAGGCCTGATATAGCGCATGCTCTGAGTGTCACGAGTAGGTATCAGGCGGATCCAGGCTTGGAGCACTGGAAAGCAGTAAAGTGTATCCTTAAGTACTTGAGAAGGACTAAGGATCTTTTACTAGTATATGGAGGTAATAGCCTTAAGGTTGAAGGCTTCACTGACTCAAGTTTTCAGTCTGATGTCGATGATAGCAAGTCGAATTCAAGGTATGTGTACACCTTGAATGGAGGAGCAGTGTGCTGGAAGAGTTCCAAGCAAGATACCACTACTGACTCGACCACAGAGGCGGAGTACATTGCTGCATTAGATGCAGCAAAGGAGGGAGTCTAGGTGAAGAAGTTCATCATAGATTTGGGAGTCGATACAGATAGCGACAAGTCGACTTCCTTATATTGTGACAACTATGGGGTGATTACTCAAATAAGGGAACCCGGGTCTCATCAGAAGTGTTCTGAGGAGGTTCCAGCTTATAAGAGAGATCGTAACCCGAGGAGATGTAGTAGTGGAAAGAGTTCCATCCGAAGATAACATTGCAGATCCACTGACAAAGCCGTTGTCTCAGATTGTCTTTGAGCGTCATAGGGGTCTGATGGGGATCAGACACATAGGTGATTGGCTTTAGGTCAAGTGGGAGATTGCTAGTCATAGGTGCCCAGCAAGCCAATCACGTGAGTGATGGCACGTGTGACTTGATACAGAATCTTTTTGCTTAGTATATTTTGGCGTATATCACTTTATAACTATTGCATAAATGCATATATATATTGTGATGTCCTTGGATTTGTGCAATGGGAATCGGATCGTGATGAGATCACGATAATGAGATCGATTCACCTTTAAACACATATCCTAAATAATCCCGGTCATAGGTTACTCGAGAGGGACATCGTGATAACCGGATAGACTGGTGTGCTGTATACCCGTCCATATGATGGATGCAGCTGGTCTCATAGCTGCTCGTGTAGGGACACTAGGGATACAGTACAGGTGCTCATTGGAGAATGAGTTCACTGATTGATCCGCTTACGGAATGCTGGATGGTTGATGATGCCTTATTGTCAGACAGCAATTCCGTAGTCCTAGTGGTGTATCTGGTCCTTAGACTTGAGACACCAAGGATGTCCTGTATGAGTGCTCCACTCTTTGATACCAGACTTATAGGTTTGGCTGTCCCCAGATCTAGTACAGCTGGTCATTGGGAGTGGTAGTCGACCTTACGAGGGCTATTGAGTGTCAATAGAGGATCATCCACTCTCGGCGTCATGAGAGGAATATCCTATGTGTTCTTGCTCAGACAAATCCCTGGCCAGGGTCATTCGGGTTGAGAGAGAAAGAGTTCTCCGGGAGAATCCGATTAGAGCGAGACTCGAGTAGAAACCGTATGGGTCTGACAGCACTATGCTCGATATACGGTCTCTGGGATATTAGATGGATGACGGACTATAGGTACATGGTAACTGAGGACAGACAGGTCCAATGGATTGGATTCCCCTGTATCGTCTGGGGACTACGGCGTAGTGGCCTAGTACGTCCGTAGTCGATGAGTCGAGTGAATTATTACAGAGATAATAATTCACTGAGTTAGAAGGAGTTCTGACAGGTATGACTCACGGCCAGCTCGATATTGGGCCTAGAGGGTCACACACATATGGTAGGCATTGCGATGAGTAGAAGTTCGGATATGAGATATCCGACGGAGCCCTTGTCTTATTGGATGCAGATCCAATACCCACTAGGGAAGGACCCATTATGGTTTGACACGGGATCTCTATAAATAGGAGGGATTCACAGCCTCATAGGCTAGAGTCTTTGCTTGCCTTTCCTATTCTCCTCTCCCTCTCCACCTCAGAGTAGGCCTGGAGTTTTGAGGAGCGTCGTCGCAACCCTGCTGTGTGGATCACTGCTAGAGAGGAGGACGCTTGACCTCCTTCACCCTCTCCTAAGGATCTGCAAGGAAACAAGGATATACGATCTCCCTAGGTAACACAATCTCTATACACAGTTTTGTGTTTTGCGGATTTTTGCGCACCAATCTTCGCACGACGACGAACATCTTTTTGGGAATCAGGGATTTTTGTTTTCTTGTTCTTCTGCTACGCATATGATGTCACCCCCAATGAATTCCCAACACAATAAAGGTAAATAGCAAAACAAAAATACAAACCGATTTATAGTGGTTCGGTCATCGTGACCTACATCCACTCCACCAATTCCTTTTCCGTCGAGACCACCGGCATCCACTAACAATCTTCTTTCAACGGGTGAAGATCAACTATCCTTTTACACCCCCATCTTCTCCTTTTCATAGGTTTAGGAGATAACCTTTTACAAGCACTCACTCCTCCCCAAACAGAATTCTAAACTTAGAATTAGAGGAGGAGATATCTCAAGTGATTGCTACAGTATTTTCCTACTTTTAAACTCTTTGTGCTTGTGTGTGTTAACCAGGGATGAGAGAAGTATTTATAGGCCTCAAGTGGATTCAAACTTGGAGTCTAAAAATGTCTCATCCCGGGTCCTCCGGGTGCTAGCGGTACCATCACATATGTTGGGCAGTACCATCGCTTGTAACATTGACACTGACATTGACACTAGGCGGTACCACCACCCAGTCTGGCGGTACCACCGCCTAACAGTCTCTCGGAGATTGTGTCTGGGTGGTACCACTGTCTAGACTGATGGTACTATCGCTTGACATAGTCTCAAAGACTGTGCCACGACGGTTCTACCTGTTGGGTCACTATTTGGGCCTTTCACTTAGCCCAACATAGCCCAAACTTGGGCCCAATTGGCCCCTAATTGATTTGGCCCAATTTCAATCCAATTATATACTAACTATAAATTTTAAGGGATACATTAAGCTATATAAGTCTAGGTTTCTTCCGGCGAGCTTCCTGTGATCTTTCGGTGAACTTCCAATGAACTCTTAGCAATGTTCGAGTGGACTCCCGGAAGCTCTTGGACTTCACGATGATCTTCTTGGCGAGTTCCGACAAGCTTCTTTAGCAAGCTCCTGGACTTCTTGGTCAATTCTAATAGAACTTCTAACAAACGTCCAAACTTCGGACGAACTCTCGAACTCCTAACGAAATCTTGTTCTTAACTCCGGGACTTCATTTTACTTTATTCCTTGATCGCTATCATAGTTAATCCTACACATTTAAAACCTACTTTAATCTAGACAATTATTACAAAGCTAATCAAATATTGTTCGGCATGTCATTGGTTCATCAGTGCTTCGTCCAAATCATCGATGCATCGTCCTCTCTTGTGCCTATTGCCCAATCGGCCAGTTGACCTCCGTAACTCTGATTTCCTTAGCATAATTTTTGCTCTCCTTGGCCCGATGCCTAAACCCATAGCCTGAAACCTTTTGCCGATACATCGATCGATCCTTTGGCTCGACGTCTAATCTTCTGACATGTTTTTCTTCAGCCTAACATGATTCTTCCTACTTTAATTGTCTCTCCCTGATTGAAGCTTCTTGCATCACTCAAAACGCAGATCAAATTATAAATATTATCAATTGTTTTCATAATCAAAATCTGAGATTCAACACTTATGGCTTCTAATCTTGTCACAGGAGTTAATGTTTCTTCATAATCGATACCTTCTTCTTGGTTGAAACCCTTGGCCCATAATCTAGCCTTGTTGCTAACCACGATACCAAATTCATCTTGCTTGTTTCCAAAGACACATTTAGTACTAATAACTAAATGGTCATTAGGTCTTGGAACAAGCTTTCACACCTTATTTCTCTCAAATTGGTTCAACTCTTCTTGCATTATGATAACCCATGAATCATCTTTTAAGGCTTCATCAATACATTTTGGTTTAATTTGAGAAAGAAAAGCGGTGTTAGCACAAAACTTTTTAAGAGAAGAACGAGTTTGAACACCCTTTGATGTGTCTCTTATGATTAACTCCTTAGGATGAGCATTTACATACTTCTGTTCCTTAGGTAAGGATGTTTCGGAAGAAGATGTATCCAAGTTGCTAGTTGGAAGATAGGTTTCATTCAAATTCAAAGCATCAAAATTAAGAACATCAAAATTATTTTTCTTAAATTTATAATCTTCATTAAAAACAATATGAATAAACTCTTCTATAACCAAAGTTCTTTTATTTAAGACATGAAAGTCTTTAGAAATAGAAGAATAACTAAGAAAAATGTATTCATCGGATTTTGTATCAAACTTTCCTAAGACCTCTTTTTCATTCAAGATAAAACGTTTACAACCAAAAACTTTAAAATATGAAATGCTAGGTTTTTTATTATTCCATAATTTATACAAAATTTTGGAAAGTAATGGTCTTACTAGAATCCAATTAATGACATAGCATTTCATATTAACGGTTTCAGCCCAAAAATATTTGGATAGGCTATGTTCGTTTAACACGGTTCTTGACATTTCTTGTAAACTCCTATTTTTTCTTTCTACTACTCCATTTTGTTAAGGATTTCTCGGAGTAGAGAAATTATGATTGTATCCACTAGATTCATAAAAGTTTTGGAAATCACGGTTTTAAAATTCACTATCGTGATCACTTCGAATTGATGAAATCATAAAGCCTTTTTTATTTTGAACAAGTTTACAAAACTTAGAAAAACACTTAAAGTAATCACTTTTGTGTACCAAGAAGTATATCCAAGTGTATATACTATAATCGTCTATAATTATAAAGGCATATTTGTTATCTCCTAGGCTTGTTATATCAATTAGTCCAAACAAATCTATATGGATCAATTACACTGGTTTAGAGGTGCTTATTTGATTCTTTGATTTGAAATAGCCTTTTATTTGTTTTCCTAATTGACATATTATCTTTAACAAACTTAATATTTGGAATACCTCTTATAAGTCCTCTAGATGAGATTTGAGAGATTAGTTTCATGCTAGCATGACCTAATCTCCTATACCAAAGCCAAGCGTCGTCATTCAAAGTCAAAAAATACATTTCATTCTAAAGATCATCAATGTCAATAGTGTATATATTATTTTATTTTAAGATAATCATATATGTGTTTTTGTGTGGTTTTTCAATAATGCAAGCATTGGATTCAAATCTAATGATGTATCCTTTATCACACAATTGACTAATGCTCAAAAGATTATGCTTTAAGCCATCAACCAACAATACATCTTCAATCAAAAAGTTAGATTTGTTACATATGGTTCCTTTGCCAATGATTTTACCCTTGTTGTTATCTCCGAATATGACATACCCTTCATTTAGGCTAGCTAGCTTAGAGAATTTAGATAGATCTCCAGTCATGTGCCTTGAGCATCCACTATCAAGGTACCATCTCTTGCTCTTAGTTTGTGATGATAAATATTTCTAAAAAAATGGTGATTTTTAGGTAACCATTTGGCGTTGGGTTACTCAAAAATCAATTTACTCAACTTATTGTTTTGCATGGAGTTCTTTATGATTTTTTTAGTAACTCAAATCAATTTATGTGTACTATATCTCTTAAATGGACATTTATAAGTAACATGTCCGAGTTTGTAATAAAAGTTACATTTAGTGCGGGGTGATACATGCAAGGTAGGACCTTTAACAAAGGTGGTTGAATTATGGTGAGAGCTACTCACAAATTTGATTCTAATTCTTTTATGAATATGACCTTTATTGGCAAAGATCATGTTCAAGGACTTGCTACCAACAACCTTCAAATTTTCTAGAGTTTCTTTGAATAGCAAATTTTCCTTCTCAAGTGTCTTTAAGTGTTTCCACTTAGTACATGGAGACAATGAAAGATTATCATGCTTAAGTTTTTCAAATTCATTATTTAAAAGGATATGCTCCTTTTTTAAACAATTAAATTTTTTTTTCTTTTTATTCTACATTCATCGAACAAATCATGAAAAGCACTTAAAAGCTCGTTAAAAGATAAATGTACATCTAATGAACCACTTACCTCATCTCCGATAGCCATTAGTGTGTAGGTAGTGATTTCCTTGTTGCTTTGTTCTTCATCTTCGGAATCGCTCGAATCATCCCACGTTGCTTTGAGCGTCTTCTTCTTCTTTAGTTGTTTCTTCTTTATTTGGGGACATTCGCTTTTGAAATATCCCGGCTTCTTGCATTCGTAGCATATAACTTATTCTTTCTTAGGTTCAATTTCATTTTTAGTGTCATTTTTAGATTTATTTCTTTTTATGAATTTTTTGAACTTTCTTGACAAGAGTGCCAAGTCATCATCATAGTCCTCATAACTTGAATTTCCTTTTAAGTGGTCTTCATGAGTTCTTAGTATCATATCCTTCCTGTTTTTTGGAAGGTTATTCTCAAGCTTTTCATGAGCGTTGTAACTCATCCCATAGGTCATTAATGACCTGATGAGTTCTTTGAGAGAAAAATTATTCAAATCCTTGGCCTCTTGAATGACCGTTACTTTAGGATCCTAACTTTTTATAAGAGCTCTCAATATTTTATTAACGAGTTCAAAGTTAGAAAAACTTTTAATAAGCGCCTTTAGACTATTGACGACATCTGTAAACTAGGTGTACATGTCTTCAATGGTCCCACTTGGTTTCATCCAAAATAATTCATAAGTATAGACTAAAAGATTTATTTTGGACTCCTTTACTCTACTAGTGCCTTCGTGAGTGATTTCGAGTATGTATCAAATATCGAAAGCCGTTTCACAAATAGACACTCGATTGAACTCATTTTTATGTAAAGTGCAAAATAAGGCATTCATAGCCTTGGCATTTAAAGAGAAAGTCTTCTTCTCCAACTCATTCCAATAGTTTATTGGAAAATAAGACTTTTGAAAGTTGTTTTCCATAATGTTCTATAACTCAAAATCTATAGAATTAGAAAAATTCTCATTCTAGTTTTTCAATAGGTGTAATTTGTCCTATTGAACATGGGTGGACGTGTGATTGAGTGATCCTTTTGGTTGCCAATAAATGCCATCTCTCTTGGATTTCAAACTAAAATGAGAGTGACCTCACTCTGATACCAATTGTTAGGATCAAGAATGACACTAAGAGGGGGGGGGTGTGTGAATTCGTGCAGTGGATTAAAACGATAAATTTAATCGATTTCAAAAAATTTCGTACGATGAAACTCTTAGTTCGACAAAAATTATATTGAAATGTCATTTGACTCGAATAAGTTTGTAAGTGAGTAGAGAAGAGGGGATTGGACAGTTTATAATGAAGTAAAGTGAAATAAAACAAAAGTAAAGTACACACCAAGAAAAGAACACGCCAATTTTATAGTGGTTCGGTCATCCGACCTATGTCCACTCCCGATTCTTCCTCCGTTGAGATCATCGACATCCACTAATGGTCTTTCTTCAATAGGCGAATGATGGGGATAAAAAGAGGAATAACCTTTGTATAGGAACAAATACTAGAAGACCAAAATACGCAGTGGAATAAAATGGAAACACAATCAAACAGAACACCAAGATATACGTGGAAAACCCCTTTAATGTGAAGGGTAAAAACCACGGGGCAAACTAGAGATAATCCACTATGAGAATAATGAATATACAAATCTCAATCTCTTGCCCAAAACCCTAGAAACAACCACAAGAGAATAACTGGGATACAAGGATCATGTCACTGCCCACAATATCTAAAACCTCCCCAAGTAATCACAGCAAGAGTCTACTGTAGATTTGATCTAACCTGAGATGAGAACACTGCTAGATGATTGTGAACAGTCTCTCTGCGTTGTCCTTGTCTTCTTCCCTTTCTTTCTCTTCCTTTTCTGCCTTGATCTCCTTCTTTTCTTTGGAATCCCGTGGCCTCAAAGATCTGCCTCGTTGCTGCCTTTTTATAGCCTTAATCTGCCTCTAAAACGCAGCCACCACACCCCCCTAATCTTAATTAGGGTTAGGTTAAGAGAGGGTGTGGGCTGTGGGCTGATAAAGCCCACATGGGCTGAATATGGGCCATCAGCCCAACAACCTCCCCCTTCAGCCCATAAGGGAGGCTGTCCCATGACTCCTCAATGTGAAGCCATGCCGACCAACTGTCGGCATATCTCCTGTCTTTCTTTTGGTAAGGTCTTCGTCAACATGTCTGCTCCGTTGTCATCTGTATGAATTTTCTGAAGCTGCAACTGCTTCTCTTCAAATACATTTCGAATCCAGTGGTATCTGACATCTATATGCTTTGACTTGGAATGAAACATTGGGTTCTTACACAAATGGATGGCACTCTGGCTGTCACAATGCACCACATAATTTTCCTATTTCAGCCCCAATTCTTGTAAGAATTCTTTCATCCATAACATTTCTTTGCATACCTCTGTAGCAGCAATATATTCTGCTTCTGTGGTGGAGAGAGCAATACACCTTTGTAACCTGGATTGCCATGACACAGCTCCCCCTGCAAAAGTAAGTACATAACCTGAAGTAGACTTCCTCGTATCTATATCTCTGGCCATATCTGCATCTGTGTAACCTGTCAACACAGGTGGTCCACCTCCAAAGCTTAAACAAACCTTAGAGCTCCCTCTGAGATATCTAAAAATCCACTTCACCGCTGCCCAGTGCTCTTTGCCTGGATTTGCAAGAAATCTGCTAGTAACACCCACTACATATGCGATGTCTGGCCTCGTACATACCATTGCATACATTAAACTTCCAACTGCTGAAGCATAAGGAACCTTTTGCATTTTCTCCTTCTCCTCATCACTTGACGGACTCTGTTCTGTGCACAACTTGAAGTGACCTGCAAGAGGAGAACCAACTGGCTTAGCATTGCTCATACTGAATCTTTCCAATACCTTCTCGATGTATTTCTCCTGTGACAACCAAATCTTCTTGTTTTTCCTGTCACGAGAAATCTGTATGCCTAGTATTTGCTTTGCTGGCCCCATGTCTTTCATTGCAAAAGACTCACTCATTTCCTTCTTCAACTTGTCAATTTTCGACATATTTTTCCCAAGAATAAGCATGTCATCAACATAAAGTAAGAGAATAATAAAATCCTCACCAAACCATTTGATGTACACACAATGATCTGAAGCCGTTCTTTTGTATCCATTTTCTGTCATAAATGAATCAAACTTTCTGTACCACTGTCTTGGAGCTTGCTTTAGCCCATACAAGCTCTTCTTCAACTTGCAGACAAAATTATCTTTACCTTTGACTTTGAAGCCTTCTGGTTGCTCCATATAAATTTCCTCCTCCAAATCACCATGAAGGAAAGCTGTCTTCACATCTAACTGCTCAACCTCCAAGTCCTGGCTAGCAGCAATACCAAGAGCAACACGAATAGAAGACATTTTAACAACAGGAGAAAATATCTCTTCAAAGTCAATACCTTTCTTTTGACCAAAGCCTTTCACAACCAATCTAGCTTTGTACTTTGGTTGAGAACAATATTCTTGAGTCTTCAACCTAAAAACCCACTTGTTCTTCAAGGCCTTCATTCCATTTGGTAGCAGCACCAAATCATAAGTGTGGTTCTTCTGAAGAGCATCCATCTCTTCCTGCATAGCAGCTAACCACTTCTCTTTCTGCTCACTCTCAACTGCTTCCTGGTAACTCTCTGGTTCACCTGCATCAGTAAGCATCACATACTCATCTGTAGAGTATCTTCTGGAAGGTTGACGTTGTCTAGAAGATCTTCTCAACTGAGGTTCTGCGGGAACTTGCTCTCCTACTTCTTCTTGCTCAACATGTCCTACAGGTATATCAATATCAGGTTCTACACCATCTTCCTGCATATCTCCCCCATCACCCTGATATACTGGAGGAGTAACTGGGTCACAATCTGCTAATCCTTCTGCAGAAGTCTTGGCTGGTGCCTTCTTCTTCAAATCCTCAAAGGTTTGATCCTTAAAGAAGATCACATCTCTGCTCCTGAACACCTTCTGCTTTTCTGGATCCCAAAGCCTGTAACCAAACTGATCATGTGAGTAACCAAGAAAAATACATTCTTTAGACTTACCATCCAGCTTGGACCTCTCATTATCTGGAACATGTGCAAATGCACGACAACCAAACACTTTCAAATGCCTGTAGGAAACATCTTTCCCTGACCATACATGCTCTGCAACATCACCATCTAGGGTTGTACATGGTGATAAGTTGATCACATCAACTGCAGTCCTCAAAGCCTCATCCCAAAACCTTTTGGGTAGCTTGGCCTGTGAAAGCATACATCTGATCTTTTCCATGATGGTGCGATTCATCCTCTCTGCAATTGCATTATGCTGAGGTGTACCAGGAACTGTCATCTCATGTTGGATTCCATATGACCTGCAATAGTCATTAAACAATCCTGTATACTCACCACCATTATCTGATCTTATGCATTTCAATTTCCTTTCTGTCTCCCTTTCAACCCTGGCATGAAACTCTTTAAAGATATTAATAACCTGATCTTTGGTCTTCAAAGCATAGGCCCAATCTTTCCTAGAAAAATCATCTATAAAAGTGACAAAATAAAGTGCACCACTTATACCAAGAACATCAACAGATCCACCAGGAGTTTTTGTCCTCAAAGGACCACATACATCTGTATAAACACGGTCTAAGGCATGCATTTTTCTAGACAAAGCAGCACTAGCAAATGAAACTCTATGTTGTTTACCAGCTAAACAATCAATACAAGGGTTCAGATGTATACCTCTGAGATCTGGTAATACCTCTCTCTTGGAAAGAGTTTGCAGCCCCTTCTCGCTCATGTGTCCCAATCGCCTATGCCACAACTCCATACTGAAGTCTTTCTCTGTAGCATTTAACTGCTCACCATAAGCTTTAGCCTGCAACCTGTACAAAGTATGACATTTCTTTCCATTAGCTATAACAAGAGAACCCTTACTGAGTTTCCATTGCCCTCTGTGAAATCTGCTTTCATAGTCTTCATCATCTAGTCTTCCAACTGAAATTAAATTCAGCCTCAAGTCAACCACATGTCTCACATCCTTAAGTACCAACTTGCAGCCAAGGTTGGTCTTTAAATGGATATCACCCATGCCAATGATGTCTGCTGTGCCATAGTTGCCCATCTTGACAACACCAAAGTTTCCAGACCTGTATGTAGCAAAAAACTCCCTCCGAGGTGTAGCATGATAAGAAGCACCTGTGTCAATCACCCACTCAAGATCCTGACACACACAAGAAAAAATATCATCAGAAGGAGACAAAATCAAATAATCACCACCCTGCATTGTAGCTGTAGTATTATCCTTTGATTCTGTAGACTCCACTTCTTTTCCCTTTTTCTTGTTCTTCTTAGGTTGCTTACATTGGTTCTTGTAATGTCCTTTCTCACCACAGTTATAGCAAACAATATCTTTTCTTGATCTTGACTTGCTCCTACCCATACGTGAACTACTTCTGAACTTTGACCTTCCTTTGTTCTCTGAGATAAGTGACTGTGAATCATTCTGAGATGTTGCTGAACTCTTTCTTCTCAACTCCTCATTCAACAAACTACTTGTTACTTGACTCATAGTGACAATACCATCTGGCGCAGAATTACTAAGGGAAACCACCAGTGTCTCCCAACTTTCTGGTAATGAACTGAGAAGTAACAATGCCTGCAACTCATCATCAAGAGACATTTTCATAGAGGATAACTGGTTAGTAATACTCTGCATTTCATTCAAATGCTCAGCAATAGAAGCACCCTCTCTATATTTTAGGTTCACAAGTTTTCTGATCAAAAAAGCTTTGTTGCCAGCTGTTTTTCTCTCATAGAGACTTTCCAATTTTTTCCAAAGAGAATATGCAGAAATTTCAGTAGAAACATGGTGAAAGACACTATCATCAAGCCACTGTCTAATAAACCCAATTGTTTTTCGATCTAACCTCTTCCACTCATTATCTGTCATAGTTGTAGGTTTTGCACTATCCCCCTGCAAAGGTCCATACAAATCTTTGCAATACAAGAGATCTTCCATTCTTGGTTTCCATATCATCCAATTATTTCCATTTAAACTAATCATGCGAGAAATATTACTGGCCTCCATGTTCAAATACAAAAATTAAATCACCAAAACCCCGCTCTGATACCAGTTGATGGGGATAAAAAGAGGAATAACCTTTGTATAGGAACAAATACTAGAAGACCAAAATACGCAGTGGAATAAAATGGAAACACAATCAAACAGAACACCAAGATATACGTGGAAAACCCCTTCAATGTGAAGGGTAAAAACCACGGGGCAAACTAGAGATAATCCACTATGAGAATAATGAATATACAAATCTCAATCTCTTGCCCAAAACCCTAGCAACAACCACAAGAGAATAACTGGGATACAAGGATCACGTCACTGCCCACAATATCTAAAACCTCCCCAAGTAATCACAGCAAGAGTCTACTGTAGATTTGATCTAACCTGAGATGAGAACACTGCTAGATGATTATGAACAGTCTCTCTGCGTTGTCCTTGTCTTCTTCCCTTTCTTTCTCTTCCTTTTCTGCCTTGATCTCCTTCTTTTCTTTGGAATCCCGTGGCCTCAAAGATCTGCCTCGTTGCTGCCTTTTTATAGCCTTAATCTGCCTCTAAAACGTAGCCACCACACCCCCCTAATCTTAATTAGGGTTAGGTTAAGAGAGGGTGTGGGCTGTGGGCTGATAAAGCCCATATGGGCTGAATATAGGCCATCAGCCCAACAGCGAAGACCAACCACCTCTTTACAATTCTTTCTCCTTTTCACAGGTTTAAGAGACAACCTTTACAAATCTCGTAGCTCTTCTTGGATGATTGCAAAACTAAAGAGAGAGAGAGGAGGAGGACTCTTTGTACTTTTATAACACATTTACATCCCAACACTTAAAGATTTTTTTATACTTTGATTGCTCTTTCATACAGAAAAAGGTGGGGTATTTATAGGCCCTAATGACTTTAAAATTAGAGTCAAAAAGTGTCTCATCCCTGGTTTTTGGGGTACTGGTGATACCACCGCTTGTGTTGGGCAGTACCACCGCTTGTGTTGGGCGGTACCACCGCCTGCAGCATTGACACTAGGCAATACCATCACCTAGTCTAATGGTACTATGGCCTGACAGAGTCTCAGAGACTGGGCTCTAGCGATACCACCGCTGACAGTAATAACTGTCGACGGTACCACCACCTAGTCTAGGCGGTACCATCACCTAAGCTACTTGGAGATTGATCCCCGGGTGGTTCCACCACCCCAGTCTGGTGGTGCCACTACCAAACAAGGTTCAACAACTTGGTTGGGCCTTGAATCCAGCCCAACCAAGTCCAATTACGGGCCCAGTTTGCCCTCAATAGGTTTAATGAGATTACCTCCCAAACCTAAGCCTAATTATGTGCTAACTATGATTTTTAAGGACTACACTAAACAAAACAAGTTTGGTAAGTCTAGGTTTCTTCCAACAAGCTTCTAGCAATCTTCCGGCAAACTTTTGATGATCTCTTGACAATCTTCCAGCAGACTCCTAATAAGTTGTTGGACTTCATGATAATCTTTTTAGCGAGTTTCGACGAGCTTCTCAGCCAATTTCGACAGCACTTTCGATGAACCTCCGGACTCCCGACGAACTCTCGAACTCCCAACGAATTCTCAATTTTGACTCCAGCACTTTGTTTTACTTTATGCCTTGATCGCCATCGTAGTTAATCCTGCACACTTTTCTCAACATATAGATTGGATCAAACAATATACTAATTGATTTCATCTTCAAAATTTGAGATTCAACATAGACATCATAATATATGATGAGATACGTTTAGGCTCTAAGTTTAAATCTATTTGGGGCCTATAAATATCCTTCTTATCCTTGCTCAGATTACACAAGAACTAAGAGCATAAAGAAAGAAAAACGTTGTTGTAATCTTGTGAGAACTCCTCTCAAGCTGTAAGTGTTAGTGAAGTTTAAGAAAGGAGATAGTGGGGGTGTAAAGGTTCTCTCCTGATTCTGTCAAAAAGAGAATCGAGTTGTAAGGGTAGTTGATCTTCACCCATTGAAAGAAGATCAATAGTGGATGTTGGTGGCCTCGACGGAAGAGGAATCGGGAGTGGATGTAGGTCACGATGATCGAACCACTATAAAACTCGGTTTGCATTTCTATTCTTGCTATTACCTTAACTGCAAACTGCCTTACTTGCTTATTACTTTCAATACGTTTATGAACGAGCTTTCAAGTTAAACTCATCTTTCTGATATCAATTTTTATCGAAACGAAGATTTTCAGAACTGACGTGTTTTTAACGAAAGCACTAATTCACACCCCCCCCCCTAGTACCGACTCGATCCTAATAGTTAGTATCGTAGCCACATTTTTTCTCATTTGGTTTAACACCCAAGAGAAATGACTCTTTTCGGCTTTCAAGAGGGTCACTCTATCATTTATCCTCTTATGTTTAATAGGATGGACTACACATATTAAAAAACTCGGATGAGAGTTTTCTTGCTTTCTTTGAACTTTGATTTATGGAATATCGTTGAACTTGGCTTTCAAACCCCCTCTAAAACTATGAATGAATGAAATGACTTTAAGAAAAAATCATTTTCTTTAAATGCAAAAGCTATGAATGTTTTATTTTATACTTTGAGTAAAAATGAGTTTAATCATGTTTCAACTTGTGAAACTACATACGATATTTGTTACACTCTTGAAATCACACATGAAGACACTGTAGAGTTAAAGATTCGAAGATTAATCTTTTGATGCATGATTTTAAAATATTTTGTATGAAGCCAAGCGAAACTATTGTTGACATATACACTCGTTTTATAGATGTCGTCAATAGTTTAAAAGCACTTGATAAAAATTTTTCTAACGTTGAACTTGTGAATAAAATTTTACGATCTCTTTCTAAAAATTGGGATCCTAAAGTAACTACAATATAATAGGCAAAAGACTTATACAAGTTTTCACTTGAAGAACATATCGGGTCATTAATGGCGTATGAAATAATATGCAAGGCACATGATGAACTTGATAAACATGAGAGCAACATTCCAAAGAACAAAAAGGATTTAACACTTCAAACAATATAATACCACTTGAGTGAACTCAAGTGATGATGATGATGATGACCTTGAACTTCTCACAATAAAGCTTAAAAAATTCTTAAAACAAAAATCAAAAAATAAAAATAAACTTAAAAAGAACACAACTATTTGCTATGAACGCAAGAAGCCGGGCACTCCAAAGATGAGTATATAAAGCTAAAAAATAAGTTATTAAAGAAGAAGGAAACACTAAAGAAGAAGGAAACACTCAAGGACGAATCGAGCTATCCGAAGATGAGGAGCAAACCAACAAAGATGAGGTGGCCTTTCACAATGAGATATGTAACTCACTCGAAATGTGCCTTATTTTGAAATAATTTGATGCATTTCATGAGTTGTTAGTTTAGAAAAATTATATATAAATTATCAAAAAATTTATCATGACAATTACATGTTTTATGATACAGGAATAAAAATGTTAAAATTAAATGTAATTCTTGTACACCAAATAAGATTAATTCTATATATTTTAAGAAGAAATAATATGTATCTTAATAATTTTCATATTGCTTTTCGATTATAAACAATGATGCATGGCTTTTGTAAGGAAGACTAAACATGAAGATTTAGATTCACTTAATCATTTTGATTGAAAATACATTACTACAAAAAAAATAAAACAAAATGATTTTGATTGAAAATGCCTTATGTTCAATGAAATCATGCTTGATGCTTTAATGATGTAATGATGTGATGAAAATATTAAAAGGTTTGGTATCATGCTTGATGATTTTACATTATACATTAAGATTTGAAATAATGATGATTTGAAATCACATGTTTTGGAATTGTGTTATACTTTTTGATCTTGATGATTTTTGTGATAAATCTTGCTCTTTCGATTTTTAACGATGATGCATGTTTTGTGTGGGATAACAAAAAAAAATTAAGGACATGCTTGTATGATCAATCATATGAATTGAAACAACTAAAAAGGGAATGCATTTTGAAAATTTCTCTATCTTATTGATTTTTTAATAAGAAATTGATAAATATATTTATGTCATTTTGAATCTCTTGAAAGTGATTTTGATGATTTGACTATTTGAATTTGGATGAGTTTCATCTAATCATGATTTTTATCTTGATTTCTCGATATTTATAACTTGAGATGTATTCTATATGAATCAAGATCCTTGTTCTCCTATGATTCTATTTGTTATGTATCAAAGAGAAGCTTTATTGAAATTATGATCTTGAATTCTCGAAATTATAACTTGAGATTTTCTTTATATGAATTAAGATCCCCTACTCTTTATTCTCATGACTCTTGAATTTTATTAAAGAGAATACTTATTTAAATGAATCATAACTTTTCTCTTGATTTTTTGATATTTGATTACAACTTGAAAGTTTTATTTTGAATCAATAATTTTCATAAATTATCCTCCTACGATTCTTCTTGGTATTCACTAAAAAGGGGGGATGCATTCAAATTAACCATGATACATCGCTAGACTTCTTGATGTTTATAATTTGAAGTTTAATATGTATACTTTTCTTATATTTATGATTTATATATCTCATGATATGATTGAATCATTTTTGTAAAAAAAAAAGAAAGAAAATTGTTAGCTTGCACATTACAAAAGAGAATAAAAAAAAGTTCTAGGTTCAATGATAAACTTAAATATACTAAATGCATAAACTCTTCTTATACATTTTTTAGATCATGATCTTGATTTCTTGATTTTTATGGCTTAGAGTGTTCTTTTTAAATCAAGATTGTTTCTTATCATTCCTTATATTTACAAAAAAAAAATTTATCAAAAATGATGCATCGTCTTTAGGTATATCTTTTATTTTTGATGATTGAAACATTGATGTAAATCTATCATTGTTATTTATCTTTGTCATAATTTGAAAATTGATGTTAAGAGAAAAGAATTATGATATTGTATTCTTCCCTTCTATTTGACAATGACAAAGGGGAAGCAAAACTTGCTAGCTTGCTCATCTCAAAAGAGAAACAAGAAGTGCTATCTTGCAAATTTCAAGAGAAGTAATGTTTGCTAATTTACACATTCCAAGAAGATGCAAAAATAGGCTATCTTTTACATCTGAAAAGATGTAAAATTTTGCTAACTTTCATACGTGAAAATCTTACTAGCTTGCATATCTAAAAACTTGCAAGTTGCACTTCTTCTTTTTGCCAATGACAAAGGGGGAGAAAGAATTGCTAGTGTGCACATCTCAAAAGAAAATTACTAGCTTGCACGATGATGTTTCAAAAACTTGAGATTATGTTTATAATATAATGATTTGAAATTATATCTCAAAAACTTGCTAGTTGCACCACTCTTTTTTATTGATGACAAAGGGGGAGAAATTATGATGACGATCATACATAAGATGATGTTTTGAAAATATACATGATAATTTGGTATTATGCATGCAATACTTCAACTTATGATAATAATGTATGCAATGATGAAATATTCATGATTAAATTTGCTTTGACTTGAATTCAATTTGAATTCAAGGTTCATCTCAATTATGTATATTGATAGGGGGAGTTAAAGTTAACTCCATCATCAATTGGTTGTCATCATCAAAAGGGAGAGATTGTTGAATCTCAAATTTTGATAATGAAACCAATTGATAATATTATAACCTAATCTGCATTTTGAGTGACATGGGACTAGCTTTGATCAGGAGAGACAAATTGATTAAAGCAAGAATAATAAGAAGTTGGGTCGAAATTGAATATATTAGAAAATTAGACATTAGACCGGAGGAATGGTCAACGTGTTGGTAGAAGGCTTCGTACCATGAGTTCGGGCATTGGGCCAAAAATATCGGATATTGTGCCAAGGAGATTGGATATTGTGAGAAGGCAACATGTCGATTGGGCAATATGCCGAAGGAAAGGAGGATGCGCCGAAGGGTCGGATGAAGTGTTGGATGAACCAATGACATGTCGGACAACTTAGTATTGCTTGTAATAATTTTTCTAGATCAAAGTAGTTTTAGTTGTAATTAGGTTGGTTTAGAATATAATTAGGCCAACTCAATTAAGGGCCAACTAGGCCCGAATTGGAGCAATTTTAGACCAAGAGAAAGGCTCATTCAATGACCCAAATGTTGGGTCAGGCGATGGCACCGCTAGAGGCTTAATCTTCGAGATATAGTCTCCAAGTCTATCAAGCGGTAGTACCGTCAGATTGAGCGATGGTACCACCCAGTCTCAGGTGGTGGTACCGCCAGTCTAGGCGATGGTACCACCTAGTGTCAGTGTTGTAGGCGGTAGTACCACCCAATACAAGTGATAGTACCACCAGTACCCTGAAAACCAGAGATGAGACACTTTTAAGCTCTAAGTTTGAATCCATTTGGGGCCTCTAAATACTCCTCTTATCTCTGCTCAAATTATACAAGAACTGAGAGGAAAAAGAAAGAAAAATACTATTGTAATCTTGTGAGAACTCCTCTTAAGCTCTAAGTATTGGTGAAGTTTAAGAGAGAAGGTAGTGGGGGTGTAAAGGTTCTCTCCTGAACCAGTCAAAATGAGAATCGAGTTGTAAGGGTAGTTGATCATCGCCCATTGAAAGAAGATCGTTAGTCGATGCTGGTGGCCTCGACGGAAGAGGAATCGGGAGTGGATATAGGTCACGATAACCGAACCACTATAAAACTCGGTTTACATTTCTACACTTACTATTACCTTTACTGCAAACTGCTTTACTTGCTTACTACTTTCACTACTCTTACGAACGAGCTTTCAAGTTAAACTCATCTTTCTGATATCGATTTTTATCAAAATGAAGATTTTCAAAACCAATGCATTTTTAACGAAAGCACTAATTCACCACGCACACCGTGCCTGCACCCCCGCACCCCCCCCCCCCCCCCCCCCCTCTCCTTAATGCCGACTCAATCTTAACACTCAATGCATCAGCCACGATATTTGCTCTTCCAGGCTTATACTCTATTGTCATATCAAATTAGGCCAGGAAGTCCTGCCATCGTGCTTGCTTTGAGGAGAGTTTCTTTTGAGTTTAGAAGTAACTCAAAGCGATGTTGTCTGTCCCCAACACAAATCGTGATCCGAGAAGGTAGTGCTGCCAAACTCGTAAACAGTGGACCACCACTGTCATCTCCTTCTCATGCACCGGATACTATCGCTCAGTCTCGTTGAGCTTATGGCTCTCGTAGGCCACTAGGTGACTCCCCTACATGAGTACTCCCCTAATAGTAATATCTGAGGCATTTGTATGGACTTTAAAGGGCTCCCCATAGTCCGACAATTTGAGCACTAGTTCTTCCAACATAGTAACCATTAGATCTTCGAATGTAGGTTCACATTTATCATACCATCTCCAACGATGCTCCTTTAGCAACTCTGTCAATGGAGTTACATGCTTCGAATACTCAACTATGAAGCATCGATAGAAGTTAATGAAACCAAGGAAGGATCTCAACTTCGGCACCTTCTTTGGAGTTCACCATTCCATAATAGCTTGCACCTTGATTTGTCCATCCAAATGGAACCATCACTGATTCGATGCCCCAAGAATAAGATCTCCGTCTGAGCAAAGTAGCACTTCTCCCTTTTCATGAACAAAGTATTCTCCCTGAGAACCTTAAAAATTATACGAAGGTGCTCGACATGCTCCTTGAGCATTTGGCTATAGATAACGATATTATCCAAGTAGATGACAACAAACTTATCCAAATACTCCTTAAATAGTTGGTTCATAAGAGTGCAAAATGTGGCCGGAGCATTGGTTAAGTCGAAAGACATTACCAAGAACTCAAACACTCTATACCTGGTCATGCAGGTAGTCTTCGCTTCATCGCCTTCAGCAATGCGCACTTGCTAGTACCCGACCGGAGGTCGAGTTTAGAGAAATACTTTGCTTTTCCCAATTAATCGAATAAGTCCGTAATGAGTAGGATGGGATACTTATTCTTCACCATCACCTTGTTAAGGGCTCGATAATCGATACATAATCAGAAGATCCCATCTTGTTTCTTTTAGAAGAGAATTGGAGCTCTGAATGGTGCTTTAGAACTACTGATGAGACCACCGCTTAACAGTTCATCTAATTGTTTTCTAAGTTCTACCAAATTTAGAGGGGACATACAATAGGGTGGTCTCGCTAGAGGCTTCACTCCCGGCTCTAGATCAATATAATGATCCACGCCTCTACATGGTGGCAGAGTTTCTGGCAACTCAAGTGGCATAATATCTGTGAATTCCTTCAGAATGTTTGCCACTATAGTAGGTTCATGAATAGCCTCCCCATCGAGGGGCTCTAGCTTCACAGCAGCCACGAATATTAATTCATCTTTATGTACCCCTTTCTTCAATTGTAATGTCGATATTTGTTGGGGATCTTTGGTTCCTCTCCGAGAGACGGGAACCACATAGGGGTCATTACCTCCCATCATACATAGGGGGTTTAGGAACAACATTGGTACCAACTTAGCCGTGTGCATGAATTCCATTCTGAGGATCACTTGGAAGTCATCCAATGGCATTGCCATCATGTTTATACTCTCGCTCTATGTTTCAATTTTGATGGGGACTCCCTTTACCAGCCCGAAGATCTGCTTGGCCTCCGAGTTCACTGCCTTTATTTGACTTGGGTTCTACTCCAAGATTAGTCCAAGTCGCTTTTCTTCTCAATCGGCAATAAAGTTGCGGGTAGCACCCATGTCCACTATTGTATGGGTTGTTTGGCCATTGAGCTTAATGTCCACGTACATTAGCTCGCTACTCTCTACTTTCAATGGCTTTACCTTCATGTTCTCCCCCACTTGACCTCGCAATGCATTCAACAAATGCATTGCTCCTGTTGGAAAATCTGGGGCAACATTGTTATGATCAGGGGTCGGCACTAAGAGGTGGGCGGGGGGGGGGTGAATTAGTGCAGCAGTAAAATCACATCTTCAAAAACCTTCATACGTTGAAAACCGATTCTTCGGAAACTTAACTTGAAACATGTTCATAAATGAATTGAAGGTAGTAAGCAATTAAAGAGGTTTGTGGTAAGGTAAATAGCTAAACAGAAATGCAAACCAGAGAACACGCCAATTTATAGTGGTTCGGTCATCGTGACCTATATCCACTCTATCGATTCCTCTTCCGTCGAGGCCACTGGTATCCACTATCAGTCTTACTTCAATAGGTGAAGACCAACCACCTTTTACACCCCTTTTTTCCTTTTCACAGGTTTAGGAGATAACCTTTACAAGCACTCACACTCCTCTTACAGAATTCTAAACTTAGAGTGGAGGAGGGAATTTCTAAAGAGATTGCAGTAGCGTTTTCTCACTTTTGAATACTTTGTGCTTATGTCTTTTAACTAAGGATGAGAGGGGTATTTATAGGCTTCAAGTCAATTCAAACTTGGAGCCTAAAAACTTATCATCCTAGGTTTCCCGGGCACGAGCGGTACCACTGCTAGTGTCAGTCTGACATTGGGTGGTACCACCACCCAGCCTGGGCGGTACTATCGCTTGGGAGGCTGTGCTAGGTGGTGCCACCACCTAGACTAGCGGTACCACTGCTTGGCACCCTACCAAGGGTGGTACAACCGCCCAGACTAACGGTACCACCGCCTAACACAGTCTCGAAGATTGTGCCATGACGATGAGACTTCTTGGGGCATTGTTTGGGCCTCTTATTGGGCCCAACATAGTCCTTACATGGGCCTAGCTAGCCCCTAATTGGGTTGGCCCAAATCCAAACCCAATTACGTGCTAACTATGAAATCTATGACATAATCTGAGCAAGATAAGTCTTGTTTCTTCCGACGATCTTCCGGCGAACTTCCATCGATCTCTCGACAATATTCCGGTGGACTCTCGGCAAGCTCCTAGATTTCATGACAATCTTCTTGATGAGTTCCGATGAGCTTCTCTAGCAAGCTCCGAGACTTCTCGGCTGGTTCCGACAGAATTTTCGACGAACTCTCGAACTCCTAACGAAATTGCGTCCTTGACTCCAGGACTTCATTTTGCTTCATGCCTTGCTATCGTAGTTAATCTTGCACATGTAAAAACATACTTTGATCTAGACAATTAATACTAAGCATTAATCATGTTGTCAGACATGTCATTGGTCTCTTGATGCTTCGTTTGATTCTTCGGCGCATCGTCCTCGCTTGCGGCCTATTGCCCAATCGGCCAATTGACTCCGCAACTCCGATATCCTTGGCATAATATCCGCTCTTCTTGGCCTGATGCCTGAATCCATGGCCCGAAGTCTTCTGTTAATACGTCGATCGATCCACTAGCTCGACATCCAATCTTCTGACATGTTTTCCCCTTGCCCAACATGATTCTTCTTGCTTTAATTGTCTCATCCTGATCGAAGCATCCTGCGTCACTCAAAACGCAAATTAAAACATAAACAATTATCAATTGGTTTCATCATCAAAATCCGAGATTCAACAATCTCTCCTTTTTTTATGATGACAACCAATTGATGACGGAGTTAACCTTAACTCTCAGAGTTTAAACAAACTCCCCCTATCTTCCTTTTCTTCTTATCACGAAGAATCTTCATGCCAAGTATTTGTTTCACCGATCCCAAGTCTTTCATAGCAAAAGACTTACTTAACTCTCTTTTATGTTTTTTAATTTTACCAGCACCATGGCCAACAATCAGTATATCATCAACATATAGCAAGAGAATAATGAAATCAACATCTGAAAATTTCTTTATAAACACATAATGATTAGATGTTGTTCTATTATACCCCTAGCTTATCATAAAGGAATTAAACTTCTTGTACCACTATCTAGATGCATGTTTGAGTCTATATAAGTTTTTCCTAAGTTTAGACACCAGATTTTCTTTTCCCTTAACTTTGAAACCTTCTGGTTCCTCCATGTAAATTTCTTCTTCTAAGTTACTATGAAAAAATTATGTTTTCACATTAAGTTGCTCAATTTCTAAATTCAAGTGGGCAGCTAAACCAAGAATAACTCGGATAGAGGATATTTTCATAATTAAAGAAAATATTTCTTCAAAGTCAATACCTTTCTTCTGACTGAATCCTTTCACAACTAGTCATGTCTTGTATCTTTATTGTAAGCTATTATTTTCAGTCTTTAATTTGTAAATCCATTTATTCTTGAGAGCTTTCTTCTCTTTAGGCAACTTTACTAAGTCATAGGTGTGGTTCTCAAGCAAGGATCTCATTTATTCTTGTATGGCTTTAACCCACTCATTCTTATGCTCATGTAGAATAGCATCTTGGTAAGTTTCTGGCTCTCCCCTGTTAGTAAGCATAATATACTCATATGGAGGATATCTAGTAGATGGTTATTGTTCTCTAGTGGATCTTCTCAATGGAATCTCAATTGGTGGTGGAGGTGCTTCTTCAGTTGGTTCAACATCATCAATTGTAGGATTATCATCATTGACATTCTCATCACAATATTCTTGTTTATCTCCCCCATGATCATTATAGACTACAAGTGAAGGAACTGGACTCAAACTCCAAGGAATATAAATAGAGGTTTTTGGCTTCTCAATATTATCACCATCATCAAATAATTGATCTTCAAAAAACACAACATCTCTACTTCTAATAATCTTCTTGTTCACTGGATCCCATAATCTGTACACAAACTCTTCATAACCATATCCTAAGAAGATACATGCTTTTGCTTTATTATCAAGCTTGGACCTCTCATCTTTGAGAATATAAATAAATGCTTTACACCCAAAGACTCTCAAGTGATTATAAGATATATTTTTTCATTTCCATACTCTCTCTGGAACATCACCTTTCAGAGGAACTAATGGAGAAAGATTTATCAGGTTAACTGTAGTTCTCATAGTCTCTCCCCAAAATGACTTTGGTAACTTAGCATGGAAAAGCATACACCTAATCCTTTCTTCAATGGTTTTGTTCATCCTTTCTATCACACCGTTCTGTTGAGGAGTTTTAGGAAATATTTTCTCAAGCCTGATACCATAGAACATGCAATAATTATCAAAAGGACCCCTGTACTCGTCACCATTATCTGATCAAACACACTTTAGCTTTTTGCTAGTTCTCTTTTAACAATTACATGAAACTCTTTAAAAATATCGAGTACCTAGTCTTTAGATTTCAAAGAAAAAACCCAAACTTTTCTAGAATGATCATCAATAAAAATAACAAAATAAATAGCACCTCCAAGAGTTCTAGTTTGCATAGTACAAACATGTTAGGACTCTAGCAAGGAGAGTCCTAATTGAGAGAGACATTCATGTAAAACCTACCTAAGCCGACCCCTATTAAAGAGGTGAAGAGGCCGGCTAGGGTTAGGAGGTTGTTTCTTAGAGAAGAATTAGGAGTTGTAAAGGAATAGGAGTCTTGAGTAGAAGTTCTATTAGGAGTTGGTTAGAAGTAGAAGTATTGAGTAGGAGTCCTATTAGGAGTTAGGGTTTAGAAACCCTATAAATTGTCATGTATTCCTCCTCTTTTAATAGGCAATAGATGAATCTTTTCTGCAGCCTTTGAGCAACAACTTGGAGGGAAGAACCCCTATAGAGTTTCAAGGAGGCCGATCCCCTAAAGAGATCAACCTCAAGTTTAGAATCTACAAGGGTTCTAACAAAACATCAGTATGAACTAAATTAATAAAATATAATCTTCTAAATGATAGATATGTATGAAATGCAACTCTATATGTTTTTCTAGCTAAGTAATGAACATAAGATTTAAGAGATGTACCTTGCAACTCTGATAAGGACTGCTTTCTAGCAAGAGTTTGAAGTCCCTTCTCACTAATATGACTAAGCCTCTTGTGCCAAAGATCTATACTTTCACTCTTCTAAATTGCATTAATCTCTTCTTTGTGTAGCTTAGCTTCCATGGCATAAAAAGAGTTAAGCTTCTTTCCTCTTGCCACAATTAAAGAATCTTTAGTGAGTTTCCATTTGCTTTCACAAAAATAAAGTGCAAAACCCTCATCATTAAGTCTACGTGTAGATATCAAATTAAGACGAATATCTAGAACATACCTTATATCTTTAAGTATCAATTTAATCCCAATACTGGTCTCCAAGCAAATATCTCCAATACCCACAATCTTAGATGTACCATTGTTTTCTATTCTGACATTACCAAAATCACTAGCAGTGTAAGATCTAAAGAAATCACCATGAGAAGTAACGTGAAATAAAGCACTAGAGTCACTTACCCAGTTACTGTCCTGAGCTACAAGACTGACATAACCATCATCACAAACAATAATGATATCACCTTCAGCAGCAACTATATTGGTCTCTTTCTCATTTTTCTTCCTTTTATTATGTTCTCGGTTCCAAAACCTACACTCTTTCTTTATGTGACTTGGCCTATTACAGTGAAAACATTTGATATCTCTTCCAAACTTGGATCTTCCTCTATACCATGTGGATTTCTACTATGACTTCTTCCACGTCTTTCTTGTTTTTTAGTAACAAATGTATCAGAAGAAGATTTACTCTGTTCTTTCCTTTTTGTATCTTCATTTAGCATATCTATAGTTAGAGTCCCCTCTGGCGTGGAGTTATAAATTGTCACCAAATATGTTTTTCAACTCTCTGGTAAAGAGTTGAGAAGTAATAATCCTTGCATCTCATCATCTATATTAATTTTTATAGCAACCAACTTGTTTATAAGACTCTGAAATAGGCTTATGTGCTCAACAATGTTACTATCATCTTTATACTTCAAATTTATAAGCCTTTTGAGGAGAGAAATTCTATTTCCCACTATCTTTTTTGCAAAGAGGTTTTCTAATCTTTTCCAAACAACATCAGCTCTGGTTTCATCAGAAATATGCTTATGCAAATTTATATCCATCCATCTTCTAATATAGGCAATAGCTTTTCTATATTGAATTTCTCATTCTTCATCATCAATAATAGAAGATTTATCTTTAACTTTGATCGGCTTATATAAATCTTTGCAATAAAGCAGATCTTCCATCATATGCCTCCAAGTGAAATAATTTGATGAGTTCAATTTAATCATGTCATCTGATTCTTCCATTTCAATCACACAAGAAAAAACTAGCATCAAACAACCTGAAGCTCTAATACCACTTGTTGGGAATAATTATTTTCCCTATTTGTGTATCAAAATGGGTTTCTTATCAAAATATCAACTTGATATCAAAATGAAAATATTAACCAGAGCGGCATAAATAGTAGAGCAATAAATCAATCACATAGTGAAACCAAATTTTTAACGTGGAACACCCAATGCGAGAAAAACCATAGGACAGTAGTCCATCTTAAACTTCCACTAGCAGGAAAGCACCTCAAAGAGGGTAAACTATAGATTAGCACCGTTAGGATTGTAGAGCTTGCTGTAAGGATCCTCCACATATAATTTGGGTCAAAACTGACAAAGTTTGACCCTTGATCGTCAATCAAAAAACTCAAAATCCTATTTTTTTTTCTCTCCTCTCTCTCTGTTCTTTTCTCTCCTAGTGCGTCGCCACCGCTCGCTGCACGCATGCTTACTTGTTGGTTGCCCTCACTGTACATGCCTCTTTTTCTTTTTATCTTTTCCCTTTTTTTTTGATAAATTAGATTTGGGCTTACCGTGCAAATCATTAGTCCAAGCCCACACTTTATTATTTAATTGTCTACTACTTTTGCTTGCACTCTTATGATTATTTTTAAGTTTAAATGTATTTTTGTTATGGGCTTTATTAAACAAAAATTTTTAAACTGACGTTTTTACCAAAAGTACTAATTCATACCCCCCTCCCCCTCCTTAGTGTCGATTTTGATCCTAACAAAATTATCATTAAAATTATATTTTTTTAATTAAAAAACTCATTAAAAATAACATGGATAGATTTTTTGATAACTAAGATTCTTTTATTTAGAAATAAAGGAATATCCAAGAAAATACCTTCATCAAATTTTATAACAAATTTTCTTAAGACATCCTTTTCATTTAAAATAAAATATTTATAACCAAAAATTTTAAAATATGAAATGTTGGGTCTTTTATTATTTCATAATTCATAAGGAGTTTTAGATAGTAGTGGTCTTATGAGAACCCTGTTCATGACATAGCATATTGTATTAATGGCTTCAATCTAAAAATATTTGGGTAGGCTATGTTCATTAAGCATGGTTTTTGCCATCTCTAGTAAACTCCTATTTTTTTCTCTCAACAACTCCATTTTATTATGAATTTATTAGAGTAGAGAAATTATGATTATACACATTTAAATCATAAAAATCTTAAAAATCATGATTTTTAAATTCACCATCATGATCACTATGAATAGAGGAAATCATAAAATCTTTTTCATTTTGAACTTTTTTATAAAACTTTAAAAAAATATTTAAAATAATTAGTTTTATGTGTCAAGAAGTATGTCCAAGTATATTTACTATAATCATCAACAATTACTAAAGCATATTTACTACCTCTTAGACTTGTGATATAAATCGATCCAAATAAATCCATATGAATTAATTGTAGTGGTCTAGAGGTATTTACTTGATTTTTATATTTAAAGTTACTCTTTATTTATTTGCCTAGTTGACATGTATCATAAACTTTATATTGGATAAATTTAATTCTAGGTATACCTTTTACAAGTTCTTTAGTTATAATTTATGAAATGAATTTCATACTTACGTGACCTAATATCTTATGTCAAAGCTATACATCATCGTTTAAAACTGAAAAGCAAGTTTCATCACAAAAATCATCAAGATCAATAGTGTACACATTATTAGTCCTTAAGGTAATCATAGATCTATTTTTATGTGGTATCTTTATATTACAAGCATTAGATTCAAATTTAATGTTATAACTCTTATCACATAATTGACTAATGCTTAGTAAGTTATGTTTTAAACCATCTACTAATAAAATATCTTAAATCAAGAGATTTGATTTGCTACCAATATTTTCCTTTCCAATAATTTTTCTTTTATTGTTATCTCCGAATGTGACATATTCTTTGTTTTGGCTAGTGAGCTTAGAGAAATGTGTTGGATCTCCGGTCATGTGCCTTAAGCATCTACTATCAAGATATCATCTCTTGCTCCTAGCTTTTGATTATAGACAAATCTACAAAAAATGAGAGTTTGCTTTAGGTATCCATTTAAATTTGGGTCCCTCATGAATAGATCTACCTATCTTGACAATTGGCATTAAGTTATTTATGGTTCATTTAAGAATTCAAACTAATTTATATGATCTATATTTTTTAAGTGAACATTTATAGGCATAATGACTTTATCTACCACAAAAATTATATTTAATTTTATGAAAAACATATAATGTGGGTCCTTTAACAAATATAGTCAACTTTTCTTAAGTGTTACTACTCACAAAGTCGATTCATTCTCTTCTATGTACATGACATTTGTTAACAAGGATCATATTTAATGATTTGTTTCGAATTTTAATTTTTTATAACATTTGTTATAATACCACATTTTCTTTTTTGATTGAGTCTAACTCTTCACATTGAATACAAGAGGTTAATGTTAGGACTCTAGCTAGGAGAGTCCTAATTGAGAGGGACATTCATGTAAAACCTACCTAAGCCAACCCCTATTAAAGAGGTGAAGTGGCCGGCTAGGGTTAGAAGGTTATTTCTTAAAGAAGAATAAGGAGTTGTAAAGGAATAGGAGTCTTGAGTAGGAGTCCTATTAGGAGTTGGTTATAAGTAGGAGTCTTGAGTAGGAGTCCAATTAGGAGTTGGTTAAAAGTAGGAGTCTTAAGTAAGAGTCTTATTAGGAGTTAGGGTTTAGAAGCCCTATAAATAGTCATGTATTCCACCTCTTTTCATAAGCAATAGATGAATCTTTTCTGCAGCCTTTGAGCAGCAACTTGGAGGGAGGAACCCCTATAGAGTTCCAAGGAGGCCGATCCCCTAAAGAGATCAACCCCAAGTTTAGAATCTGCAAGGGTTCTAACACCTGGTATCAGAGCAGCGTTCTTGGCGTCTCGCTGCCCTTCCACAGCCATCCATCAACCCTCCACAACTGCCCAAAGCAATTCCCACAATTGCTTAAAAGATCGTCACCAAATTCTGTCGTCATCGCCACCACCATGGATCATCCTTTGATCTCCCCGTGAATTGCAACAGGTTCTGGTTTCCTACCTTACTGCTGCTGCAATTTAGTTATCCTTATTCGAAAATCCAAAAAAAAAAAACTGTTCCTATATTGCTGCATAAACCTTTCGTCATAAAGTTTTCATCTCTACGACGAAAGATACATTGCAGAATTCCAACCGCATAGCACCATCTGTTTGATCTTACTACTATGCTTTTTCTATCCAAATTTCTATGAAATTTTCATGACATCTTTGACACTTCCTAACAACAGATTTCCCTTTGGTTTTTTCAAAGAATTCTTAATATAAACCATTGATCTTTTACGTCTAATCTGCTATACTTGAAAATCTGCACTGTAAAATTTCAACCGCATAGCAATGTTTGTTTGATCTTGATACTATATTGTTTCTATCCAAATCTCTACGAAATTTTTATGATAGTTTTGACACTTCCTAACAGTGGATTTCCCTTTGGTTTCATCAAAAAAATTCTCAATATAAACCACTGATCTTTTACGTCCAATCTGCTATACTTAAAAATATGTACTGCAGAAAATTTCAGCGGCATATTATTGGCTTAACCCATCTATTTGTAATCTTTTCTGAATAAAATTTCTTATACACATCATAGATCATCTTGGCTTCCATCTAAGATTGATATATTAAGGAATTCATCTCTAAAAATGATTTTGCAAATTTTCATCGTAACCCGCTGAAATTTTTCGACGATAATTCTGCTATCGCAACTTGCACCAATTTTCTTGCTGTTATACTGCCAAAATTCTCTTGATTAAATTAGACATCCTTGCTGTCATATAATCTGTGATTTTGCTATCAATTCCCTCCTCAATTCTCTTAAGTTTTTGGTAGAAATTACATCGAGAAACCATTGTTTCTTCGACGACAATTCTACTCTTACAAGACAGCACATACTTGCTGCAACTTCCACTGATTTCTATCAAACCTTTGCTGCCATCTACCATAGATCCAAAACTTTCATCCATAGCCCTAAAACTCCACTAAACCACACCCTCAAATTGCACCCAAAACTACCACAAAACAAGCCTAAATCGTAGCCTACATCCACCGATCCACCAACCCTTTTGACCATCACTTCTCTCAACCTATACATGCCTTTAACCTAACAACAAAAGAGAGATCTTAACATCATAGATTTGGAGGCATATACTATGGCATCTAAGGAGGCAATCAATGCTAAATTCGAAGCCTTGGAGGCGCGAATGGAGGATAAGATTCGGACGCTCTTTACCGAACTCAGATTGGGCCGACCACTAAGCCCGAAAAAATCATATCAAGGAGAGAGCTTTTCCTAATCGCACCAGGCCCGAAGAGATGAGTTCCAAAGGAGGGGAGGCTCTATGACTGACTCCAACTATCCATGCATGAGAGTGGACTTCCCTAGATGGGAAGAAGGAGACCCGATTGGTTGGATCTCGCGCGCGGAGTGATATTTTCAGTACCACAAAACCGCGGATGCATCTATGGTGAAAATTGCAGCTATACATCTTAAAGGGGATGCTATACAGTGGTTTGACTAGTTTGAATATACTTATGGAGTCCTTTCATTGCAACAATTCAAAGAAGGACTGCTGATCCGCTTTAGACCAACCGATTACGAGAATATTGACGAACAACTAGCAAAGATCCGACAAACCTCCACCATTCAGGAGTACCAAACCAGGTTTGAAAGGTTATCTAATCAAACTCATGATTGGTCTCAAAAACAGCTATTGAGGACCTTCATTGAGGGCTTGAAGCCGGAGATCCGAGGAGAAGTTAAAGCGCGACAACCGTATACGCTTATGGCAGCCATCTCTTTCGCACGACATCAAGAGGAGCAATTGAACCATGAAGCTCGGAGGACTAGGGTCGCTCCTTAACTAGTAATATTGAAGCCCTTAGCCCCCCCTACTATCGACCAAGTCCCTACACCAAAGAGGTTAACAAGAGAAGAGCTTCAGGAGCGATATGCGAAGGGGTTATGTTGGCATTGTGACGAGCCGTGGAGCCGTGAGCATCGCTGTAGTAAAGGGGAACTTCTTATGATTGAACCGATAGAAGAAGAGGTCATTGAACATCCAAAAGAGAGCCTTGAACATGAAGAGGAAGATGCAGAAGAAGAGCCACAACCGACCGAAGTTACGGTACATACACTAGCTGGCTACTCAAACCCGCAAACGATGAAAGTTGGAGGCCTTCTCAAACAACAACCGATCACTGTTCTCATCGACACGGGCAGCACTAATAACTTCCTAAACAGTAAGGTTGCTGTCCATATGAACTTACCTATTGAGAATTGCAGTAGGTTTGTCGTTAAGGTCGCTAACGGACGGATTTTGAAGTGTGATCAAAGGTGCCCGCAGGTGAAACTGTTGCTGCAGGACCAAGAGATAATTGCAGATTTCTTCCTCCTCCCTCTTGATGATTATGAGGCCATACTCAGAATTAAATGGTTGATGAAATTAGGTGATATTTCTTGGAATTTTATGCAACTAATTATAAAATTTTACAGTAAGGAGAATAGTGGGAACGATTCAAATAATCTATGCAGCTTCAACCTCTCTCGGTCAACGGAATTTAAAAAAAAGAATAGCCTATTCCTCTGTATCTCACATGGGTTTCACAATTATAGGAATTGGTTCTATAACCGGAATGGGACTCAACGGTGCCATTTTACAAATACTCTCTCATGGATTTATTGGTGCTGCGCTTTTTTTCTTGGCAGGAACGAGTTGTGATACTGCATGGGAAACGTGAGGGCGACGTAACGATGATTTGCACACAACAAATGGAGAAGGTTTTGCATAAAGCATGTAGGGGCTTTTTGGTACAACTTGAGCAGCAAATTAAAGGAGAGCCAATAGAATTTGAAGATCCAAACCTATTTCCTTTGCTTGCTGAATTTTCAGATATATTTGACGAGCTGCACAACCTACCTCTTACTCGTCGGCATGATCATTGTATAATGATTTTTCCAGTCAAATCTCCAGCAAATACTCAGCCATATCGGTATCCACATCTCCAGAAGGATGAAATAGAAAGGATTTTAAAAGAGATGCTTGAAACAGGAGTTATTCGGCCAAGTTGCAACCTCTACTTTTCACCGGTGCTACTTGTACGCAAGAAGGACGGAACATGGCGAATATGCGTTGATTACCGAGCTCTCAATGGCATAACTATCAAGAACAAATACCTTATTCCAATAGCAGATGAATTGCTAGATGAAAGGGAGCACAAATCTTCACAAAGCTGGACCTTTGATCCGGGTATTATCAAATACGAGTGTATGAAGAAGTCATACCGAAAATCGCCTTTCGAACACACAACGGCCACTACGAATTTTTACTTTCTTCAACAAAAGGTGAAATATCTTGGGCATATCATATCAGAGGAAGGTGTGACAGTGGACCCTTTCAAAATTGAAGCAATGCAAAACTGGCTAACCCCGAGGAACATAAAATTGCTACATGGCTTTCTGAGTTTAATAGGCTACTACTGTAAGTTCGTGAAAAACTATGGAGAGATCAGTGCACCACTTACTTTCTTACTGAAAAAAGATGTCTTCCAATGGTCGGACAGAGCCTCCGCTGCCTTCGACAAACTTAAGGCAGCCATGACGACGACGCCGGTGCTAACACTACCAGATTTCAACCGACCCTTCATTATTGAGGCCGACGCATCCGGAGTCGGAATTGGAGCCATTCTCATGCAAGATGGTCGACCACTCTTATACACTAGCAAGGCATTATCTCCCTCCCATCAAAATAAGTCAACATATGATAAGGAGATGCTCGCCATTATGCGCGTAGCAACGAGGTGGAGACCCTACTTGATTGGCCGACGATTTCAAATTATAACCGACCATAAAAGCCTCAAGTACTTTTTGGAGCAAAAAATATCATCCCCTGAGCAGCAAAAATGGGTAATAAAACTTCTTGGATTTGATTATGAAATAACTTGCAAAAAGGGGAAAGAGAATGTTCTTGCAGATGCGCTTTTGCAGCTACCCGAGCAAGTTGAAGTTTCGACCGTTTCACTTCCGACCAGCGACTTTCTTAAGGATATTAAGATGGAATGGCAGGAAGATTCAGAGACTAGTAAGATTATAAAAAAATTGGAGGAAGCACCAAGCCCCATGGCTCATTACAATTGGGACTCAAAAGAATTACACTATAAGGGACGCATTATGCTTATGATAAATTCTACTTGCATCTTCACGAGTAGATTTTGGACAAATTTATTCCATATGCAGGGTACTAAATTGAAAAAGAGTATAGCATATCACCCACAAACCGATGGCCAGACGGAAGTTGTAAATAGGTGCTTGGAGACAGCCCAAAGCCACCCACCAAATATGACTACCAAAGGAGAACTTCAAACTCAGCCAAGTGCCATTATTGATCGACGGATCGTGACTCGACGACGACGATCTACTACTAAATTGCTAATACGGTGGGCAAACCTACTAACAAAAGATGCCACTTGGGAGAACTATGATGACTTGAAGATCAAATTCTCAAAATTCATGAATCGTCAGCCTCGAGGACAAGGCTGATTTGAAGAGGGCGGGTTTGTTAGGACTCTAACTAGGAGAGTCCTAATTGAGAGGGACATTCATGTAAAACCTACCTAAGCCGACCCCTATTAAAGAAGTGAAGTGGCCGGCTAGGGTTAAGAGGTTATTTCTTAAAGAAGAATAAGGAGTTGTAAAGGAATAGGAGTCTTAAGTAGGAGTCCTATTAGGAGTTGGTTATAAGTATGAGTCTTGAGTAGGAGTCCAATTAGGAGTTGGTTAGAAGTAGGAGTCTTAAGTAAGAGTCCTATTAAGAGTTAGGGTTTAGAAGCCCTATAAATAGTCATGTATTCCACCTCTTTTCATAAGCAATAGATGAATCTTTTCTGCAGCCTTTGAGTAGCAACTTGGAGGGAGGAACCCCTATAGAGTTCCAAGGAGGCCGATCCCCTAAAGAGATCAACCCCAAGTTTAGAATCTACAAGGGTTCTAACAGTTAACATGCAATTATCATGCTTATTTTTTAATTTTTTAAATTTACTAGAGAGAGAAGCATGATCCTTTTTAGCAATTTATATTTCTTACCAACTAATTTAAAATCATCATATAAACTATTAAAAGCATTAAGTAATTTATCATAAGATAAATAGGTTTCGGTTAAGTCAGGTATCTTGTCGTTGAGGGCTATCAAAGCATAGTTCGTCACCTTATCTTCATTGGTTTATTCCTCATCTTCTGATGCACTTAATTCATCCCAAGTCGCCTTGAGTGCTTTCTTCTTCTTTTGTGCTAGTATCTTCTTCTTCAATTATAGATATTTATTTTTTATATGCCTTGGCTTCTTGCATCATAGCAGATGATTGTGTCCTTTTTTAGTTCATTTTCGTTCTTAGTGTCTGGTTTTATAAGATTTGTTTTATTCTTTTTTATGAATTTTCTAAATTTTCTTGTGAGGAGTGTCAAGTCATCATCATCACTTGAGCTTTTGCTCGAGTGGTCTTCTTTTGTTCTAAGTGTTATATCCTTCCTATTCTTTAGAAAGTTATTTCATGTTCATCATGTGCCTTGCAAGTCCTTTCATAGGTCATTAATGATCATATGAGTTCTTCAAGAAGAAAATAGTTCAAGTTCTTTCCTTCTTGAATGGTAATTACTTTTTTATCCCAATTTTTTTGGAAGAGATCGTATAATTTTATTAACAAGTTCAAAATTAGTATAACTTTTACCAAGATTTTTCAAACCATTAACAACATCCATAAAATGGGTGTACATGTCACCAATGATTTCGCTTAACTTCATTCTAAATAATTTATAGCTATGCACCAAGAGATTAATCTTAGATTCTTTAACAATACTTGTGCTTTCATGTGTAACTTCAAGTGTATGTCAAATATCATGTGCAGTTTCATATATAGAAACATGATTAAACTCATTTTTGTCTAAAGCATTTATAGCTTTAGCATTTAAAGAAAATTATTTTTTTTTTAGATCATTTTATTCTTTCATTAGTCTAGAGGATATTTGAAAATCACATTTGATATTATTCCATAAATCAAAGTCCATAGAAATCAAAAAAATCCTTATTCATGTTTTCCAATACATGTAGTCTATCCCATTGAATATAAAAGGACAAGTTATAAAATGACCCTCTTGATTGCTGACAAAGTCATTTAATCTCTCTTGGGTGTTAAATCATCTAAGAGAACTTGGCTCTGATACCAATTGTTAGGACAATAACGATACTAAGAGGTGGGGGGGGGGGGGGGGGGGGTGAATTAGTGCTTTCGAAAAGTTACGATTTAAAAAATTTTGTTTGATGAAAATCAATATCAAAAGTGTACTTAACTTAGAGTATGAGTAAGAATAATAAGTAATTAAATCAGAAAGTAATAGCAACGATGAGTATAAAAGGAAATGCATACTAAATTTTGGTTTGATCATCATAACCTACGGCCACTCCCGATTCCTCTTTTCGTCGAGGCCACCAGCTTTCACTAACTATCTTCTTTCAATGGATGAAGATCAACCACTCTTGTTATAACTCTTTTCTTCTTTTCACAGGTTTAGTAGAGAACCTTTATAACTCTTTTTACAAGTAGTCCTCACAACTCCCTTAGTATGACTTAGAGGATTTGAGGCAGAAGGACTCGACTCTTTCAATAGAGATTGCACACTTAGAATCACAAGTTTTTCGAGCTCTTTTCTTGCTATCTTAAGCAAGAATGAGTGAGGTGTTTATAGGCACAAATGACTTCAAAAATAGAGTCAAAAAGTCTTATCCCTAAGTTTTTAAGATACTGGCGGTACTACCACCAATGCTGGGTGGTACCACTACCTATAGTATTGAGCACTAATGGTACCACCACCTAATTTGGGAGGTACTATCGCTTGATAGCCTAGAAGACTATGTACTAGCATTACCACTGCCAGTCTAGGTGGTATCACCGCTTGACACTAGTAGTACCACTGTCGAGTCTTTTAAAAAACGTATACTTTATATATTCCAACTCATAGGTGGTTCCACCGCTTAGTCTGGTGGTGCTATCACTTGACCCAATTGTGGATCACTAAATGAGCCTTCCAGTAGTCCCAACTCAGCCCTGATTCAAGCCTAATGAGCCCTTAATTGAGTTACCATGGTTACACCTAAAACTAACTCAATTAAGACCTAAACTACTTCAATCAAGATACAACTCATTATAATTATGAATCCTATATTATCTAGCAAGTCATTGGCTCATCCGACACTTCATCTAAACTTCTGACGTATTGTTTGAACCTTCAGTGTATTTTCCAATCTATCGGTATGTTGACTCTTGCAACATCTGATCTTGGCACAATACCTGATTCTTCTGGCCCGATGCCCGATCTCTGACTTTGGGCCAACATCTGATTCTTTCTACTTCAATCGATTTGCTTTTTCATGATTGAAGTTAGTCCTGCATCACTTTTCTTAAACACTAATTAGATCATAAACTCATTAATTGATTTCATCATCAAAATCTAGGATTCAGTACTGTGGGGTTTGGCTCGGCCGCTTTTTAGCAGGAGGATGGACCTATCATGGTGTTCAGCTCGACCACTTTTAAGTGAGAAGATCGACCTGTTATGGGATTCGACTCGTCCGCTTTTGAGTAAGAGGATAGACTTGTTATGCGATCTAGCTCGATTACTTTTAAGTGGGTCTTTTGGCTGAGGTGCACGACTCGAGAGCGGGTTTGCTCGGCCGAGGTGCATGACTTGAGAGCGGGTCTTCCTTAGCGAGCTTTGCTCGGCCAAGGTGCATGACTTAGGTCTTCTAACCGAGGTGCATGACTCAAAAGTAGGTTCGCCTTGGCCAGCTTTGCTCGGCCAAGGTGCACGACTCGGGCACTCGTCCGCCTTAGTAGGTCTTTTTGCCGAGGTGCACGAGTGGGGAGCAAGTCCATTGTAGACGGATTTGCTTGATTGAGGTGCAGGCCTCGAGTGTACATCCATCATAACAGGAAAAGAGTATCAGGCTACCATGGCGACTAAAGAGAATTAGGCCATCGTGGCGGCTAAAGAGTATCAGGCCATCGTAGTAGCTAAAGAGTATTAGGTCGTTGTGGCGACTAAAGAGTATTAGGCCACCATAGTGGCTAAAGAGTATTAGGCCATCATGGCAGGTAAAGAGCATCAGGTCACTGTAGCAGTTAAAGAGTGTCAGGCTATCATATTGGGAGTATCTTCTTTTGGGCCTACCCCTCCTACTACTTTCGAAGGCAGGCACTTGGCTCGACCAACGTAGCAAGAGTATCTTCTTTTGGGCCTACCCCTCCTATTGCTTTTAAAGGTAGGCACTTGGCTTAACCACCATAGCAGGAGTATCTTCTTTTGGGCTTGCCTCTCCTACTACTTTTGGAGGGAGACACTTGGCTCAATCGCTGTAGTGGGAGGTTGGATCAACCATGATACTTGTCTAGTGGTGGTAGGTGATGCTGCGACGGATGGTATTTGTTGCTGCTAAGGCACTTTGCATAGGATGTGATGTGCTATCTTGCCCTTAGGATTTCTATTGCCTATGGTGCTCATTTACAAGGGGATTTTTCTACTGCCTTAATGCATGGTGTGCTTAGGGGGTTGTGCTCCTCTTTAGGTTCTATTGGCATGCAGTGATTGGAGGCACGGCTTCTATGGTAAGTATGAATTTGGCCACCAAAGGTTGGAGGATGGATCTGCCTTAGCAGCTTCTGCCACGGCGTTTTACTAATGCTGGATGCTGAGATGCAGGGTTGCTGAGGTTTGGGTCACTGAGCTACTCCTAGAGTTGGTGTTGGCTCATCTATGAGCAAAGAGGTCGAGCAAAGGCTCGAGGGGAGGCTACCGAGGACGAGGCAAAGGCCATTCAAGCCTAGGTCTAGCTCACTTGTGAGCAAAGGAGGCTCGAGGGGGCACTACCGAGGATGAGACAAGGGCACAGGGCCGCTGAAGCCTGGGTCTGGCTCACATGTGAGCAAAGGAGACCGAGCAAAGACTCAAGGGGGCATTGCTGAGGATGAGGCAAGAGTGCAGGGCCGCTAGGGCTTAGGTTTGGCTCACTTGTGAGTAAAGGAGGCCGATCATAGGCTCGCGGAGGCCCGGAGGGTATTGTTGAGGTCAAGGCAGAGGTGTAGGGCTATTGAGGTTGAGCAAAGGAGGTCGAGGATAGGCTCGCGGAGGCCCGGAGGGTGCAGTTAAGAACGAGGCGGGGGTATTGGGCCATTGAGGCCTAGGTCCCTATCATTGGAGTTGGCTCACCTATGAGCAAAGGAAGTCGAGCAGAGGCTCATGAAATCTTGGAGGGCACTGTTGAGGTCAAGGCGGTGGCATAGGGCTATTGAGGCCTGGATCTCTAACACTAAAGCTAGCTCACTTGTAAGCAAAGGGAGCCAAACAGAGGCTCACAGAGGCTCGAAGGGCACTACTAAGGTTGAGACAAGGTGTAGGGCCGCTAATGCTTGGTGATAATAGAGAGATTTCCTCAATTGCATAGCAAATGAGATTTTCTCAACTGCATGAGAAAATCCCGTTGCTCAGTTGAGAAAAACCCTTTCTTTCACTATATATAAATAGACATTATATGACACTAATTAAGATATGCTTTCTCTTTACCTTTATAATTTCACTCTTCATTCTATCACTTTATCATGGTATCAGAGCAGTAAGAAGAGAGGTGCAACCTCTGCCTCCGGCCAACGACCACCACTGATGCAACCATATTCCCAAGCAAGACTCTGCGGCCAGTCCTCATCTTCCTTACAGTGGCAGTCTTTGCTGATTTGCCACAATAGTCTGCAAACTTGAGGAGATCAAAGGGGATGCCTGTGCTCTCAACAGTTTGCATGCTGGGTGGTTCGGCGCTCTCCTCTACGTATACGTACAGCTGCGCCATGCACAGCACCGTGTGGATCGCTGCTGCGTGCACGAACTCAAGCCACCGCAGTCACCCACCTCTCACCTCCCACCTTCCACCTCTGCCAGTGCTCCGTCATTGAACTGCTGCTCTAGACCTGATATATTTCCATGCACTGGACCATCGGGCAGCCCTCTTTGTGGACCTGGTCGCCAGAACTCTCTTGCTAGGCACCATCGACCAGCTCCCGACTCTCTCACTCTGGCAACGTCGCCCTCGCTGCTTCCGGCATGGGCCCTGCCACTGCCTCCACCACTGATGTCCTCGCCTCCGCCAACATCGTCCTCACTGCTTCTAGTAGCATCCTATGGCAGCGTTTTGATCTTCCTACGAACACGCTCCTGCCGGGTCATGTCTTGGTCCTGGAGAGGACCTTGTCTTGGTGCAGGCCTACCATCCCTTTCTGCTGTTATCGAATAATCTTTGTAGTTCTCTCCCACTACCTTTGATCGGTGATCGGGGCAGCCACTGCATCCTGCTCCACCTTCGCCTCGACAAGCAGCATTTGGAACCTTTCCACGCCACTTGTTGTATCACTGCATCGCTGCCCAGATTCCTAACTGCTGATCTGCTACACAAAGATCTACAACTGTCTTATACAAAGCTAACCTTCTCCTTCAACAAAGACCTCGTTTGCCAACAACCTTCCTCATGTGACATTGATCTGCACCACCACCACCTCTTATTCCCTGATCATTGTCGTTGCTGCAACCTTTTACCTACTTCCATATATCCTCATTATCTACCTCTGATGCTCCAGTTGTTGTTCTTATAAGGAACCATAGTACTTTCCCACATACAAGCCTTATTTCCATCAATGTAGTAACTCTCGTCAGGCTTCAATGTATAAATAGAGGAAAATCCTCTCTTTCACTATGTATAAATAGGCATTATATGACACTAATTGAGATCTGCTTTCTCTTTACCTTTACAATTTTACTCTTCATTCTATCACTTTATCACTTGGGTCCCTAATGTTGGAGCTCGCTCACTTGTGAGCAAAGGGAGTTAAGCAAAGGCTCACGGAGGCCTGGAGGGCATTGCTGTGGACGAGACGGGGGCACAGGGCCATTGAGGCCTAGGTCCCTAACGCTAGAGCTAGCTCACCTATGAGAGGAAGCCGAGCAAAGGCTCACGGAGTCTTGAAGGGTGCCACCAAAGATGAGGCAAGGGCATAGGGCCACTAAGGCCTCATTCCCTAAGCTATCATTGACATTGCCGAGGACGAGGCAGAGGCGTAGGGCTACTGAGGCTATATTCCTTGGGCTATCCTTGGCATTACTGAGGATGAGGCAAAGGCACAAGGTTGTTGAGTCCTAGGTCCTTAGGCTACCCTTGGCACTGACGAGGATGAGGCAGATGTAGGAAAATTTGGGAGCGACATCACATGCGTAGTGGAAGAACAGAAAATAAAAACCTCAAATTTTTTAAAAATATGTTCGTCGTCAGACAAAGATTAGTGTGAATAAACCTGTGAAACTTAAATCCACATATGAGATAGTTGTGTTTTATCTAGGGAGATCATATATCTCTGAATCTCTGCAGATCTGTAGGAGAGGATGAAGGAGGTCAAGCGCCCTCCTCTCTAGCAGTGATCCACATAGTAGGGTTATGACGATGCTCCTCAAATTGCTGCCCAAATCTTCACACCTGCTATCTGAGGAGGAGAAGGAAAAGGAGAATAGGAGGTGACAACCAAGAAGCCTTTAGCCTATGGGCCTTTGGCTTCCTCCTATTTATAGAGGTCTCATATCTACTTAACTTTAATGGATCCTGTTTTATTGAGTATTGGATCTTCATCTGACTACCCAGGCCTCTTAGATTGGTGGATCTCTATCCAATAATCTCTCATTGGCTCTTATTGGATCTCATCGATAGGATCTAATAATTCATGGGCTTATTGGATATCTAATAAGATAGGAGCTCTAGTAAATATCTCATATCCGAACCTCTACTCGTCGTAATGCCTACCATATGTGTGTGACCCTCTAGGCCCAATATCAAGCTAGTCGTAAGTCATACCTATCAGAACTCCTTCTGGCTTAGTGAATTATTATCTTCATAATAATTCATAAATAATAATTCACTCGACTTATCGATGATGGACATACTAGGCCACTACGTTGTTATCATGTACCTATAGTCTCACATCCATCTAATATCCCAGAGACCATATACCGGGTATGGTGCTGTCAGACCCATACGGTTTCTAGTCGAGTCTTGATCTAATCGAATTCTCCCGAAGAACTCTTTCTCTCTCAATCCAAATAACCATGGTTAGGGATTTGTCTGAGTAAGAATACATGGGATATTCCTCTTATGATACCGAAAGCGAATGATCCTTTATCGACACTCAATAGCCCTCGTAAGGTTGATTACCACTTCCGATGACCTGCTGTGCTAGATCTGAAACTTCCAAACATATAAGCTCGGTATCAAAGAGTGGAGTACTCATATAAGACATCCTTAGTGTCTTAAGTCTAAGGACCAGGTACACCACTAGGACAATAAAATCACTGTCTGACAATGAAGTATCATTAACCATCCAACATTCCATGAGCGGATCAATCAATGAACTCATTCTCCAATGAGCACCTACACTATAGCCCTAGTATCCCCACACGAGCAGCTATGAGACCAATTACCTCCATCATATGGACAAGTATATAACGCACCAATCTATTTGATTATCTCAATGTCTCTCTCGGGTAACCGATAACTAGGATTATTTAGAGTCTGTGTTCAAAGGTGAATCAATCTCATTATCATGATCTCATCACGATTTGATTCTCATTGTATAGATTCATGGACATCACTATATATATACATATATATATATACATACATACATATATATATATATACATACATATATATATATATATATATATATATATATAATGATAAAATATTAAATAATATAATAAACAAAAATAATGCGTATCATGTCACACAAGTCATCACTTACGTGATTGGCTTGTAGGGCACCTATGACTAATAGCGAAGGCATGGGGCTATTAAGGTTCAGACTACTGAACTACTCCTAGAGCTGGTGCTGACTTATGAGTAAAGGAGGTCGAGCAAAGGCTCGTGGAGGCCTAGAGGAAGCTACCAAAGATGTGGCAGAGGCACAAGGCTACTGAGGCAGAGGAGAGGCTTATAGAGGCTTGGAGGGCATCACCGAGGACGAGGCGGAGGTGCAAGGTTGTTGAGGTTCGAACTACTGAGCTATACTTAAAGCTAGTGCTAGCTCATCTATGAGCAAAGGAGGTTGAGTAGAAGCTCGAGGGGGCTTGGAGGGGCACTATCGAGGATAAGGCAGCGTGCCATAACAAGGGGGTCGAGGAACCGTCACGAGCCATTGTTGATGCTCTAGCGACGCTAGGCGAGAGCTCACGGGGGCCGCTATGGGACCCCATTGGACCTCATCCAGCCTTCGGTTCATAACTTGGAGTTGAGCTTTTATCAAGGGTTCCCAGGAGTTGTCAGAATGGGCCTTAGACTCTGGCCGAGCTTTGATGCGGCTTGGTGGAACGCTACAGTCTGCCATTGGAAGGTGTGGCATGGAGTCGCTCATCTCTCTTAGCTGAAGAGATCCTTGGAAGGTGAAGCGTGGATTCCTCGGTTGGACTTCGGGAAGAAGAGGTGCGGTCGGCGATCTGAGGACGAGTCATTACGCCAAGGTTGCTAGTTAAGTCAACTAAGGAAGAAGTGGTGTGATAGTTTTCATCATGTTGGTAAGAGTCTGGACTTATTGAGTGACACTCAAGAATGCTTCTAGTGAGATGAGCAAGGGGCTTATCTCTAGCCCTTCTCTACTCGAGGATTCATTGGGAGTAGTAGAAAGATGTTCCTGCGATATTTCGCCTTTCCTCTAGCACCAAAATGATATGTCATGTATACCGTCGATTAGTTAGTCAGTCCGATTGGTTCATTACCGAAGGTACAGGCTCATCCTAGTGTCTCCTTCTCACTAATATAGAGTGCCAACATGGTAAACTGATGAGAGAGGTTTGTTGGGGGGATAGTTCGTCGGGGTTGATATGGCCTTGGAATGGAGAGGTTGGGTAGAGGAATGGAGGTCTCCCTTACTGTAAAGGATGACATAGGGCCATAGGGCTACAAAGGCTTGAATCCCTAATGCTAGTGCTTAGGAGTGCTTCTTACGAGGTGAGCAAGGGGCTCGTCCCTAGGCTGTCAAGTCATCTTCTAACTATAGGGTCGCCTCCTAGCTGTCAATCATCCTGCACAACAAGTCGGTGCAAGGGATGTCTCGGCTCAACCCCTTCAATATTTAAGTCAGTGGAGGGGAGAGAAGATAGCAGTATAAGCTATGTAAATGAGAGAGCAAAGAGGTTTTTGTCTACTTGGCCCTCCCTTGGCACTTAGCCTGGGGCGTGATTTTTATATCTGAACACCGAGCGATTCAAACATACATTACCGAGAGACATTAATGAGGGCGACTTACTTTCAGTTATTAATACAAAAGCATTAATGAGGGGGGTTGGATGACTAAGCATGCTATCATTAATAATCGTTGGTTCCCATACCTTTATTATCTTTTTAGTTTAGATGACAAAGGGAGTTGGACGGTGCCAATATTATCCCTATCACACTACAAGAACTCCAAGCAAACCAAGAGAAGATATCAAAAGCATTCAAGAAACGATTTCAAGAACTTGAAGCAAGTCAAGAGAAGAGGTGAGGTTCATTTGATCTCAAGTGTATTACCTTGCCCTCATTCATCTTCAAGCTTCTTCTGCTCATTCTCCTTGTCGCTTGAGGGCTCCTCGTTCTTTCGTTCCACAGCATTGCAACAGGTCATTGGAACGTGCAAACCCACACAGGAGATCGGAAGCGTTCAAGAACTCGACGCAAGAGAGAAGATCGAGGTGAAAGCACAGGATCGAACTCATTACCTTGTCTCCTCGGTGGAGATCCTGGTGTTCTTCCTCCTCGTTCCTCTCCGGCTCCTTGATCTCTTGATTCGTGGTAGTGGGAAGGGGCTTCAACATCTCGTCCATGCTACTCGGAGGGAAACGTACTTGCTTTGTTCTTGATGCCAAAAAAACGGCACAAGAATATATATATATATATATATATATATATATATATATATATATATATATATATATATATATATATATATATATATATATATATATATTCCTCCAATTAAAAAGACTAGGTTCCGAGTGTATAATAAAATGCCAAGTGCTTTTACACGAATCTTAAAGCACCTTAGGAACATTATGAAGCAGTTATCGACCGACACAATGAAAAGGGCATTTCTAAAATTAGTTAAATAAAAATAAAATTAAAACTTAAGTAGGCAACTAAATTTTACGTTTATGAAATACATTAGATTATAAATCCCACCGTTCCTAACGTGCACAGAATTTGAAGCGGGTCAGACATGGATCGGGTGTCGAAATGGATGTGGATCCGAACCCGTGAGGAGAAATGTCACTGCTTGGCGTACCGACTTCACTATATGGCTTACGATCAGGTGACGTGGTGGTAATCATGGGGAAGAGCGTGAGGCTACGCTCGGCCCACGAGCTTATCTCTTTCCCACTCGTCTCGACTCGTCGTCACCGCCGATGGCAACTCAACCCCTGCATCCGCGCCTCTGTGCGGCTTCTCCCCCTCCCATCTTCCTCCCTCGGGCCTCCGCCTCCCGCCGTTCCTGGGTTCCTCCGCTGCGTCGAGGACCACCGAATCGGAAGGTACCATCTCGTCTTCCGTCTTCAATTCCCCATCCCCTCTTCTTCGATCCATCCGCACTCGTAAGGTCGATTCGGGCGATTCCACTGAGTAACCGGTCCTCTTTATCTAGAGCCTAATCCTCTTCTGAAACAAAAGAAATCCCATTGCGTCAGTAGCATATTCGACACTTGAATTGATGGTTTGGGTTCACGCATTGATAACAGATGATCCATGGAAGATCCCTGAATGATCGATTTCTTGGCAACAAGGACTACGCCGCGTTAGTCAAGGCCGTGATTGTGAACGAAGAACCTGACATTGCATTTCAACTCGTAAATGAATTGAAATCCAAAGGATTTAAGCCTGGTTGTGATGTCCTCTCCGGTTTGATGCTTTGTTATGCTAAAAATGGCTTCTTCATGCAAGCCCAGGCTTTGTGGGGTGAGATCATAAACAGCTCGTTCGAGCCGCGCATCGAGGTCATCTGGGATCTGATGAAGGCCTATGCCCAGATGGGCCAGTTTGATGAGATAACTAGGATTGTCCATGAGACCACCCTCAGAAATTTTGGCTTCGGTCCTGAGGTTTACACGATGGCTGTCTCTTGTTTTGGGAAAGCTGGCCAGCTTCGGTTGATGGAGGAAGCTGTAAAAGAAATGGTCTCAAGAGGTTTTAAGGTCAACTCTGTAAGTGGCAACGCTTATGTTAAGTATTACAGCATATATGGTTCAATGGAAGATATGGAAGCTGCATATGAGCGCTTGAAGAAATCAAGAATTCTGATTGAGAAGGGAGCGATCCGAGCGATGGCATCTGCGTACATAAACCAAAGACAATTCTATAAATTTGGTGAATTTCTTCGGGATGTAGGTCTTGGCAGACGGAATGTGGGAAATCTTCTGTGGAACCTACTTTTGCTATCTTATGCTGCAAATTTTAAAATGAAAAGCTTGCAAAGAGAGTTTCTTGGTATGTTGGATGCTGGTTTCTCACCTGATATATCCACGTTCAATATCAGAGCATTGGCATATTCAAGGATGTCTATGTTCTGGGATCTCCATTTGAGCATCCAGCACATGAGGTATAAGCGTGTCATACCAGATCTTGTTACATATGGTTGCATTGTGGATGCCTTCTTGGAGAGAAGGCTTGCAAGAAATATTTCCTTTGAATTACGAAAATTGGATGTTGAGGCCACTCCAATTATGTTAACTGATCCGCTAGTTTTTGAGGTCTTTGGTAAGGGTGATTTCCATTCAAGCTCCGAGGCTCTATTAAAATCCACAAGGCAGAGGGATTGGACATATTCAAAGCTCCTAGCAATATATCTAAAAAAACAATACAGGAGAAACCAAATCTTTTGGAATTATTGATGAAATTCATTGATGTTTTCTCAGAAGACAATGATGAGGTTGCAACCAGAATATCTTTTAGGAGCGAATGAACTCAGTAATTTGAGGTTGGAAAGTCACCAATCACCATAGGATTTATATACTTGAGCAGAGAATACATACATAAAGTGCACACCAAGAATGAAACACTCAGGTATTTCTCATTCGAGATTGTTACCATTCTTTTCCCTTTTAGACTAGAGAACATTAGCATTTCAGGTATGGTTTGAATGAAATGGCTGATTGATTCATGTCGTAGCCGTCAGATTCCTAGTTTTAGCACCGACACTTCATTTTCCAGATTTGGCAAGTACATGTAACATCGGACAAAATCATTTAGTGTGATATGTGATTACTTAGGGATACTGGTATGTCTTGTTTGAAGTAATTAAAAATATACAACACAATTTAACGACACATGATGGTAAATATAATGTGTTGTTGCTAAATGAAGTGGAAGATCTGTGTGATTCCATGCTTTTTGTGTATCTCAATTCTTTACATATTGTCATTTTGCACCCAAATGCCATACAGGCAGATGCTTACTTATAGAAGTTTCAGTGTTAAGGGGCTTGCTTGTTTGCTAGTGTCAACTCTGAAACTGAATAAGAATTTTAGGTATGGTCATGTTCAATATGTATTATCACATTCAGTTGGAAATTATAATCTGTTACTCTATTGCCTACAGAAACAATATGATCAAAACCATTATGTCTAGTGATCTGCCTGTGATTGTAACAGGGTTCCTTCCTTATTGAAGATAATCAATTTTGGTCTCTAGTTAACCAACTTATAACTTTCTGTGATGAGCTGTGTTTGTATTTGAATGGAATTCCAGCGATATAGAGATATCTGACAATATTGATTAATTCATGAATATATGCTAATAAACCATTCACCTTAATTCTTCACTATATAGGCATGACATTGAGTAGTTTTGTTTTTCTTTTCTCAAGCTTGAAAAATGGTATGCAGTTTTATGTTTCTATTCTAGAAAGTCATCCATTTGTACATAGCATGTGTCTAATTAATTTTTAGCACAAACTACTGAATACCATGGAAGACTGGCTTTTTAAGAGGAATATATAGTTTCCTTCCTCCATTTTTATTTCTTTCTTTCATCTCATAATCTCAGTCTTTTATAAGGACTTAAAGAATAAAGAAGCAATTATGTTTTTTGGATCTTGTGTCAGAAATGCTGCCTAAATTTTGAAGTACAACGAAACTATAGGCAGAAAAGATGTGGGTTGATCTAAGTTGAAATTACACCTTTCAACTTTCAACTTTTTTTAATATATATACTTTGACATAACATGATATAATGTGAACATGCCAACTTAACAATTTTGAAAAGTAGGTCACGACAAAACGTGGATGTGTTAGACATTATTCCAACAATATATATTAAAAATATATAGCCTCAAAAAAACCTATGATAAATATAAATATAGCATTACCTGAAGCATAATAATCATTCAGAAAAACAATTTCCATTCAGAAAAATACTTCGGATTCGTATATGAAATATTAAAAAGATTATTCAGATCTTAAGACTTCAAAGAAAATTTTATACATATTGCAAATATTCAATGGTCTATAAGCCTTGTATAACTCTTAATTTTGATTTACTTTAGGCTTAATTATTGTGACATGTACACTGTTCCATTCTGAAGATCACTTTAGAATTGCCATTTCCTGTCACATCATGGTTAGTAATTTCACTATGACTCAATTTGCATAGTTGTATCCTGGTGATTAGTTTTATTTTCTTTTGCCTTGTTTTCTGGGGCTGTTTTATGAAATTAAGATATTTAAATATAATTAGTTTTTAGTTACTACACATCTTTGTAACAAAACAGAGAACCTTCCCGTTAGCATTTCTGTATAGTTTATCCTTCTTTGGACATGCATTACCCTGATGCTTCCTAATATGAATAAACCAACTGGCTAATTTGGTTTCTGTCGCCAACTCACCTGCACAGAAAGTTTGATATCTACTACTGATGTTTGACCATGAGTACTATTCCAGCATGCAGTAATGCTTATTATCTTCTGCAAGAACTTCTAGCATCTCTAGTTCTGGCAACACAACTTTTTGAACATCCGGTCAATATTTACTTCTCAGCTCAGTGCTGAATATTTTGGTCGCAGTATTCTTGTAGGATGTCTGGTGGATCGAAGAACTATGTATGCAAATTGATTTCATGCATTGTATTATTTGTCAAACAGAGCAGCAGCTCAAGCACGAAATTTTGAGCCTACATGTACTGGAAAGAATAGTTCTTTTATGTTATGATTTATTGATTGCTTGTGATCACCAACAGTCTCTTGGTTTGAGAAAGAAGCCCTAAGAAGCTGGTATTGAAGAATATTGCAAAAAGATAACCCTAATGGCACTGTTCTACCCAATTACATTGGGTTTATTCACGTATATGCATGCTTGAATGGCATACAGAGCATGTGATTATACGGATCGCATGTCATTTTTGTACGTATCTCTCTGAACTAATGTTCAATTACGTGTCACATAAATCAAAAAATTTATTTTAAGTTACTTACGCATTGAAATTCTAATTTACATTAAACCTCCAAATATTTCTTAATTTCATGAAATTACTAGGAACAGTTATAGGTATTTCATATTTATATATTTTAATTTAAATAAATTAATAATATTTATAATGGTTAGAAAATAGTTAAACTAGCTTTTTAAATGGACAATGATATGCCGTTGTTAATTGGTGGATATATGAGATTAAAGTTTAGTTGGCGATTTTTCCATTCCAAACTCAACAAATATCTTAATGTAAAAAATCATTTCAATTTTTGAATATTTTAAGAGAAACCGGAAGGCTGAATTGATCCAAATTTAGAGCGACGCCTCTATTAATCCATACTGATCGAACCGGGTTTTTCTAGCATCTAAATTGCACCGGACCGGGTTTTAAATAACGTATGGATTCAACCGGACCGAAAGGGATGTCCAATAACATACATAATGGGAAGCTATATAAGGAGTTGTGAAGCCAATCCCCTCCTCTCCGTGGAAGCATTAACCAAAACCTAACTCTAGATTTCGTGTGCCGCTGCCGTCGTCGCCATGCCGCCAAAGTTCGATCCCACCCAAGTGGTCGACGTCTATGTCCGGGTCACCGGAGGCGAGGTCGGCGCCGCCAGCTCCCTCGCCCCAAAGATCGGTCCTTTGGGGCTCTCCCCGAAGAAGGTGGGCGAGGACATCGCCAAGGAGACGGCCAAGGAGTGGAAGGGCCTTCGAGTCACCGTGAAGCTCACCGTGCAGAACCGCCAGGCCAAGGTGTCGGTCGTCCCCTCCGCCGCTGCCCTCGTCATCAAGGCCCTCAAGGAGCCCGAGCGCGACCGCAAGAAGACGAAGAATATCAAACACAATGGCAACATCTCGCTCGACGACGTCGTCGAAATCGCTCGAGTCATGCGGCCCAGGTCCATGGCCAAGGATCTCGCTGGCACCGTCAAGGAGATCCTTGGCACGTGCGTCTCCGTCGGGTGCACCGTCGATGGGAAGGATCCCAAGGACCTCCAGCAGGAGATATCTGATGGCGACGTCGAGGTGCCGCTCGAATGAGTTCTTCTGCTGCTGCTGCTGCTGATATGGTTAGGCTGCCTGTGGATTTTAAAGCCTTTTTGCTTTAAGATGTTTCCTTTCGTTATATTTCTTGTTTTGGGACTTACTATGATCTCAAGATCACGCATGAATGCTATACAGTAGCTCTATGGATTTTCAATCTGGTTATATATTGGTGCTCATCAACTTCTTTTGCAATCAAAATGTGATTTTGATCAAAGACTCAGGTATCTTTTTGTTTGTTCTGATCGGCTTTGTGATTGAATTGATAGGATTTGAATTGAATTGTTTTGGGGCGACTGGGAAGGCAGGTTGTCGGCAGTAATTTATGGTATTGATGGTTGTATGTGGTTAATGACATTATTTCGATTTAATCCTTAGTGATGCTAAGAATGTCACAAGAACCACCATTCCTGGTTGGCAAACAGGTGGAGAACTGTTTCCAGGAACCAAATGTGTCTTTAGACTCTTTACCTAAACCTGGAATATGCTTGTGGTATAAGATGGGCATATTCTACCCCTTCGTAATTGTTTATGAGTACATATGTTATATATGACCATGATCAATCATTTTAATTTCTCTATTCTTAGCTAATCACATGTCAAACACAACCTTGAGTATATATGCTTTTGTGAACAACAATCTGATTAGATTTATGTCTGTCATGTTTTAGGTATAGGCTGATTAAAAATAAAATAAAATGAGGAAGAATCATCTAACTCTATGGATGATGTGATTAGAATCATTAGATTGGTTAGATGAGATGAGTCGATTAGGATTAGTGGTGCGAGGAAAAGTACAAGGATATTTAAAATGACTACTAAGAAACAATAAAGTGCTCTTGATTTAACTAAAGATGTTACCTTACACCAAAAGTGGAATGACGGAAGAAAACCCATGTAGCTGATGCCCAATGGTCGGACATTATGGCTTTTTGTTGTTTTAATTATTGTGTTTAATGAGAATGAGATAGATATGATATAGTTATGTCATTGTGGGTATATTCGATCCATTTAGCAATGTCTTATTAAACCCATGCTGTTGGTTGGTTTGGTTAGATGGGATGAGTCGATTATGATTATTTAGGATTTCAATCGTTGTGTTTTTATTTAAAATAAGATTTTATTTGGTAGGAGTCAAATTAGAATGTTCTAAGCATTTTTTCTCTCTTGCACAATATAATCGCGTACAAAGAGGTGTTTCAACTCATCGTAAGCGTAATCAACGGCACATCTTAATAAGATTTTCTTTTCTTTCTTAGAGCTACACTATATACTTTCTAGGATTTGTCATGAGCATCCTTATTTCTCCTTTTCTCTACCATGTTATATCACTACTGTGAAGAAGCTAAAGTGGAAGTCTGATGCTATGAACAAAATGAATTGGAAATAATGGTAAGAAAGGAAGCATAATTTGAACTTCTTAAATAAACAACAATTTCTTGTCTGCTCATCCTATTGAACTTCTAACTACTTTAGATCCATTTTTAGTTGATGTCAATACAACTTGTTCAACTTTTGCTTACTCAAGAGTTATTTCTTGTCAAGTTTGCCCTCTGCTCCCTTGTGGTTGATTCAGTTCACTGACCTTTTCTCTTTCTGTCTTCACCTTCAAGTTTGCAGCATCAAACATTAATATCCTTAATATTTGAACTCAAGTTTTGTGAGTGTGTGAGAGAGAGAGATCATGTTAAAGGGAGTTATAATTTAGTATATCTTTTATCAGGAGGAAGGATTTGCTTGGACCTTTTTATAGGCTTTGATCTAATAATTTAGGATGTTGTTTAAGTGCACAGTTATGCTATGGCAATGCAAAATTGATGCTTGATTAAATTGCAAGCTTTAGACAATTCAAAATAGTTGAAATTTCTTTGCTAGATAATAGTTATTATATGGAGTTTATTGTATAAACAGAAAAATCCTTTGGTCATCAAGCCGAAAAAAACCAAGGGATAAGATTCATGTGGAAACTAGGAGAAGTGAGCATTAAAAGGTGCTAAAAATATTAGATAAATGTGTTTGGATCCTAGAACAAAACCATTCTTTCATGATTCCTACCACTTTTAACTCTCTCCTCAATGTTACAGAACCAATAGCTAGGTCTATCCCCTCTTGCATTGTGGATTGCTTCATTTCTAACTCCATCTCTTATCAATTTTTCTCACTGTGATTAATTCTCATTTGATGTCAACGGTCGAAAGATCGTTCTCTCCGTCCGTAGCGAGGATTCTCGCACAGTCTTCGTTTGTGTCTCCCCCCTTCAGTTCCTCAATCCTGTCAAGAGCTTCTTCCAGCTCACATCTGTTCTCAATGTCTTCCCTGCAGCAAGCCAATCCAATCTGCATCAGTTTGTGCATCTGTCCCTCGCTGTCCTTTGTTGCTTTGAGCTCACTGTCCAACACTTTGCTGCTCCATTCTTCCTGGGTGACTGAATACACCCATCCTTGCAAATCTAAGCCCCCCTTCTCTTGCCCCAACTCCGTGGTGGGGATCTTCCCCGTCAGGATCTCCAGTATCAGTACTCCGAAGCTCCAAACATCGCTCTTCTTTGATGTTCTTCCCTGCTGCTTGCACTCGGGCGACTTGTAGGCGGCCATGAACTGCCCCGAGTGAGCCTGGTTCATCACGGGGAGGAGGGCATAGTCCGTCAGTAGTGGCTCGAGCGAATCGTCGAGAAGAACATTGGAGGATTTCAGATGGCCGTGGGGAACACTTAGCATCTGCAGCTCTTCTTTGAGGTAATTTAGTCCCTTGACTACTCCTTTGACTACTTTTAGTCGTGTGGACCAGTCCAATGCCGGAATGTTTGATGCACGGCAGCCTGATCAGTAAACCCAACATCACATTACAACTTTGGAAGCATTACTTCAACATGAACATAAAGAAGGAGATGCAGTCGTCTACTGTGCTAGCTTTTGTGTTTTGCTTCAATCTTATGATCTTGCTGAGCTTGCAACTTATCTCTTCGTTCATAGAAGCCTGAGTAAGTAACACAGGACTTGAAAGGAAATTTTATGCGAGTTTAGCTTCTTTTTTTTTTTTTTATTGCTTCAATAATATAACTTTTGCTGGATTTGCAACTTTTGTTTATATCATGGTAATTCTAGTTGAAAGAAATGTCATGAGAACAAGCAAATGGAGTATGTGAATGCGTGGAGAGCAGTAAGTTCTTATGATCTTTAGTTGGTGTTGGTGGTCATGAAACTATAGTGAGGATGAGATGCTCACCATGGAGGGCATTGGCCAGGCTCCTCTTAGCCATGTAGTCTGTGACCAATAGCTTCTCATCCTTCCTGTAGTAGTAAGCCACCAGTGGCAGCAGATTGGGGTGGCACAGCCTCCCCAACCTTCTCATGTGCTCTTCGAATTCCCCCTTCCCCACCCTGTTCATGTGCCGGAACCTCTTCACCACCACCGAAGCGCCGTTCGACAAGGTGGCTTTGTAGGAGCACCCAAAGTTCCCGGTTCCGAGCACTTCAGCTGAGGACTTGAGCAGGTCCTGCAGCTGGAAACTTACCCTGTTCTCCCTCACGAAGACCAGCCGCCCTTGCTCGTGGTCCTTGGCGACCTTCTTCCCGCTGCCGCCCCCCCCACGGTGGCATCCGGCCACTCCCGCTTCTAGCTTTTCCTCCTCAGATGATGCAAACTTTGAGTTCTCCGGTGGCAGAGACTGCCCGAGTCCATCATCCCCCGTTTGCCGACGGCGGGGCACGAGGAATATCGCCGCGACGACTGCTACGACGAGGCCGATCGCAATCGTCGTGAAGATGATCGGATGATGAGCTGAGCCTCGCGACGACGTGGATGGCGACATCGTGGATAGCGACGGCGACGGCGGCTGGCATGGGACTCGAAGAGGTTCACCGCACAGGCGTTTGTTGCCTGCAGCAGCATATCCAAACGTTGCGGAACTACGAGCTCGGAAGGAGACCAAGCAAGCCATGGCGACAGCAGTACTCACCCGAGAAGACATCCGCGTCCATCTTCCTGAGGACATCCGGTATGCGCCCTTCCAAGTCATTGTTCGACAGGTTCACCCGATTCATTTGCTTCACCTGCAGGTCCGGGATCTCACCACCGAACCTGTTGTCGTCCAGCCCCAGCTCCAGAAGTTTGGGTAATGCCGCAATGGACGCCGGGATGGAGCCCGAGAAGCCATTATGGGAGAGATAGAGTTTCTTGAGCCAGTTCATGCCGGCGAAGGCATCGTCGGGGATCTCGCCGGAGAATTTGTTCGTCGACAGGTATACTGCTCTCAAGTTCCCGAGCCTCCCGACGTCGGGCATCGCCCCCTCGAAGTTATTGTTCGTGAAGCTGAGAGTGCGCAACCTCGGCAAGCGCCCGAGGAAGGCGACGTTTAACGAGCCGGAGAGGCTAATGCCCTCGAGTCGCAACCCCGAGACGCTGCCGTCGTGGTCGCAGATGATTCCGGCCCAGCTTGCGGTGCCGTTGCCGCACGGGGCGGAGCTGGGCACCCAGCTCCGGAGAGCGCCGGTGGGATCGGACATGGCAGCCTTGAAGTCAAGGAGGACGTCGGCGTCCTCCGACGAGCGCGCGGCGTCGGGAGGTGCCGCGAGGAAGACCAGCGCCAGGAAGAGCGGTAGAGGCCGCCGGCCGGCCATGATTGTCGCCCGCCGTCCGTCGTGGCCGGTGATGGTATGGGCTGAGGATTACGACGCGCGGAGATTAGGGGAGGACGGAAGTTGATGGCGTGGCTTCTTTCTAGGGGTGGTTTAGATGGTGGGGGAACAAAGGGTAGTGGCCGGTGGCCAAGAATACGAGGGAGGTGGGAGAAGTTGACGGAGTCGCCTCAGGTGTTTCTATCGCGCCTCTTATTAGAGAGAGAAAAAGCCTTTCCTGCATTTAATTCAGACGTAGTTTGAGTGTCATCCTATGAAGATTAGTATTAAACGTTAACAGAAATATCCTTTGAATTAATTATAATTCATAGAGTATTCATTCCTCCAAATCACATGCTAATTAGGACCTCCATCTAATTCGGTCAACATCAACACGAGCCTTCGATGATTTGTGATGGAACATATCAAAATAACATATATATATATATATATATATATATATATATATATATATATATATATATATATTAGTTATAAAGACTTTGATAAGTACAATACTATTTCCTATTTTACCAAATTATAAGTTTAATATAGCGGAATCTTTCCACGAAGTAATAGATATGACATGAGCGAAAAGCGGGCGCAGAAGTAATATATGGCCACTCCATGTTTGTGATAAGAGTGTCGTACTAGTGTGTCTTCTCCGTGGAAGAAGAGATCATGAGAGAACGACGACTTTGCTCAGTATCCACAGCACCATAGTGGTCTCGAACACAAAGAGCGTGTGAAGCAATCCCCGGTCCAGCGCAAATCCGAAGAGCGTGATGCCGCCACCGTTGTGTTGCAGGTACAGCACTGCATCGAGCAATCCACATCTCATATACACCATGAACCAAAAAAGACAATTTATCTTTGCGTTACCGCGCTCACTCACCCAAGGCATGTCGGCCTTCGAAGGTGGAAGCCTGCGCGTGCGGTACCGCGCCCCCCACGGATCCTTCAGGCGAGCCGGAATCGGAGATGTCATCGGATTCGGCGACGGCTGGCGTCGGCGGATCGGCCTTGCGGTCTGCGGCTGAGGACAGGATCATGTGCCATCGGCTGGCGATGGAGACGACCCGCTGAGCTCGGTGAGTGATCCTTGCAGCTCCCAACAGGCACATGAAGAAGCCACTCAGCTGCACCGCCGAGCACACCTGCAGCAAGAGGAGCAAGAAGAGTAAGTACATGGAGAAGGAGAGGAGACCACCAAGTGTTTGTCGATTTGACTTACCACGACGTCGCCCGAGTTGCAGAAGGTCTTCTTAGATTTGGAGGCCAAAACAATCATGAGGGCACCCAACTGGCTCGCCGATATGGTCACCAAGCAACCGAGGATGAAGATTCTGTACCTGTGGCTGGTGACCAGCAACTGCCTCTTTATCCTTATGTGTTCCCTAAAGATGGCTTGGCAATGGGATCCGTCTCCCTCGTCGAACATCTTGTAGAAGCCCTCGAAGCGCAGTATCTGGAGCTCGCAAGTGAGGCGGAACAAGACGCAGACGAGCAGGAACACCCCGGTGCGGTACACCCAGGAGGCGAGCGTGGCGATGAAGGCGATGGAGTTCCAGGGGACGCCGGACGGCGCGGTGGAGAGAGGGACGGCGACGGAGACGGTGGAGAAGAAGAGGATCTTGTGCGCGAGCTCGACGGAGAAGGAGGGGAGGAGGATATAGACTAGGTGGCGGAACGAGCGGTCGAGCTCGCGGGCGTAGCAGTGGCGGACGAAAGTGGTGTCGTCGCGGAGGGCCCCGTCGAGGAAGAGGAGCTGGCGGAGGCCGTAGCGGCGGAAGAAGGCGGCGAGGGTGAGGAAGGAGATGGCGGCGAGGCTGGAAGCGGGGACCTGGACGAGTTTGTGGAACGAGACGGAGGAGGCCGATGAGGAAGCGGCGGGCGGCGCGCGGACGGAGAGGGAGGTGGCGGCGGGGACGAGGAGGGCGAGGGCGACGAAGGCGGCGTAGGACACGGCCCTGCCGGCGGCGGTGGAGTGGTCGAGCGCGCACCACTTGAGGCAGACGCGGAAGTTTCGGAGCTCGTCGAACACTGTGGATTTGGTGCGCGCGTAGACTGGATTCAGAAGAAGAGGCAACCTAGTGGAGTTTGGATCGTCTGAGCCATCTCCTCCTGGATTCATGGTGGTGGATTCCATGGCTTTGGCGGATGAAGAGATCCAGGAACGTGAAGACAAGGTAAATATATGCATGCAGAGTGTTTGTTCATGGCCGAGAAGGAATCAGAAGCGTAGTAGCCGCAGGAGGAGGAGGAGGAGGAAGCAAGTGGTGTGGAGAATGAGTCTTGTGAATCCCACAAAAAGGAGAGGGAACAACAAGCTTTACTGTGACCGCACTCATGAAGTGGGTGATGTTATCTTCTTTTAAGAGCAGTAAGATTAGAGCAGCTCCAAAACACTGTGCATGCAACGCAAAAAGATCCACTTTCTTCAGCAGCAATTTTGGTGCTCGTCGTCTCATAAGATAAAGACACAAAAATATATACATATATAATTAATTTTGTTAATAAAACTATAATCATCAAATATTGTTTTATTATAGAATCTATTAGTAAAATTTGATAATCAAAAGATAAATATCTAAATTCGAATAAGTTGATTGGCAATTAAAAAGGTAAGCAAATGAAGTATTGTGATAAAAGATACAAAAAAAAACAGAGAACATTTGATGGCATCCTCTCGTGAGCTCCATCTAAATGCCAATCTCTGCAGGAAGGCATTATTAGGAAGAAAAGTGCGATACGTCGTAACTTTTTGCTAAACCTTTGCTTCCTCTCGTGAGCTCCATCGTGAGGCAGAAGGGTGTTCTACGTTGCACGGACAACATTTGATGGCCTCCATTCCTCCTCTCCTACTTGTTCTCTCTCTCTCTCTCTCTCTCTCTCTCTCTCTCCCCTTTCCTATATATATATATATATATATATATATATATAGCTGGAGTTGGAGAATATTGCTATCCTTCCATCCATCCATCACGAGAAGCTGCTATTGCCTCCTCGACACTCAACAGCACTCACATGCTTTCTCTGTAGACTGGCATCGATTGTGTGGACAAGCTGAATTGTTTGTAACAGGAGGAGTGAGAGGTGGCAACCATGGATGGCAAGTGGTTGACTCTCTGCCTCAAATTGAGAGGCTTTAGACCTTTGACTACATGATGCACAGCCCGCTCGTTCATAGACCAAGCCACGATAAAGGTTTCCAGCACAACATAATGTGTGTGATGCACATTTAACATTTACTGTCAGGGAACTAATGGAATAAGAACATCTCGATAATAGCTAAAAATACAATAATAGACGCCGAGAAATGACTCGCGTTGACCGGAGACGATCGACGGTCATGATGGACCCTAAAGTATGATGTAAACAGGTGGCAAAGTCAGCATTAGGAATATCGACTCTATCCACTTTTGATCCGATTCTAAAATTACAGTAAATTTCTTGAACAAACAGTATAAAGCCTCATGGAGTTGTTGGATTATCTTTGAGCAAATTGAGTCGATTTGACATGATATGAACTAGTCTACTGACTTCCTTACCTATGTATATGTGAGAAGAAGACACTTCTGTCCTCCATCAAGTTTCTATATGACCTACAAAGATTGATTGAAGTGGATATGCAAAGAAAAGAATTAACACTTTAGACGGGTATAATAAGTATATCTTAGTTGACTATTTTGTTACTAATTTGTGTTTGTTCTCTCGTGGAGTTATATGTAATGATATTGAATTATATCTCTAATGTAGTAGAGGATGTCTTTTGTATAATATAATCATTTAAATTTTTAATATGCTTTTATTTTTTATCAAGAAAAAATTAGATGTATCCTATGTTTAATTCTAAATTAAGAATGATAGATCTACCTTATCTATAAATTAGTTCAATCCCTTTTTCGCTTTTGATACGAGATTAAAATTAAAATTTAAGATATCTCATTCTAAAAATCATTGGCCATCGAAGAGTGATGGGAAGAAAATTGCTAGAGAAACTTAAGCCGCGTGACGTTCCTTTCCATTCACCTGGTGATTATATTCTCATTATCTATTTTGTTTATGAGGACGGGTGTAGAGTGATGACTTTCAAGAACAGAATTATCATTCCTTTTGCACAGTGACCTAAACAGGAGCTTTGAGATCTTAATTGATTGGTTTTTATTGGCCAAGCTCATGTTGGGACATATTCAGATAGTAGAAAAAAAATATTTACATAATTTTCAAACAAAAGCCTCAAGTTTTAAAATTTTGTATCCTCATTTCTAAAATTTCAACACGAGCCTCTATTTTTTAAAACGATAAAAGATACTCTCACCCATATCTGATAATTTTGATTTTTAAATAAATTTTTGAATAAAGTCTCATAAATTCTCATAAAATGCTTCTGACATTCAAAAATTCTCATAAAATATTTTTTCATAAATAATTATTTTGCCCTTGACCCCTAACTATTTGCCTCTACCCTACACCAAATATGCCACCACCTCCCTTCCCCTTTTTCTTATCGAACTTACTTCGCCTTTGTTTCTGGCCCTTGTCAAATCTATCACCTTCGGCTCTGTGTAGCAAGTGATGATAGCAACCCCACTAAACCCTCCCCTGCATGCGAGAGCCATGGGTAAAGACGATGAGGGTTGTAGTCACCATGCCCCATCCTTTGTCGTGCAAGGGTTGCCACTGCCTCCATGAACCCTGCTAAAACCTACCTTACGCATGAGGGTCGTGGGTGAGTACGATGAGGGTTATTATCGTCGTGCCCCCTCCTTCCTCATGCGAGGGCAAGCCTAATGAGGCAATGTAGGGCGGAGGCAATAAAGGATGACGAATGCCCCATCCTTTGTCGTGCAAGAGTCGCCACTACCTCCATGAACCCTGCTTAATCCCACCCTACGGATAAGGGCCATGAGTCAAGATGATTAGGGCCACCATCGTCGTGCCCCCTCCTTCGTGTAAGGGCAAGGCGAGCCTGATGAGATAGAGGGGAGGTAGTGGCTAAGGTAGTGTAGGGCGGAGACGACGATGGGTTTGACGAAGATAAAAATAAATTAATCTTGTCACATAAAAGGGATATTCGATAATTTTTTTTTTAAGTTGAGATGCACATTAAAATTTTCTCAATTATAAGAGCTTTTTTTTTTTTTTTGAATTCACCTCGAAAACTAGATACATCAAAACAATTAAATTGGTTTGGCATTGAATCAAACCAATTATAATATTTTTAAAAATAATTATAGAATTTTTCATTCAATCGAAACTATTACAGTATTTTTAAATAGGGTTACAATATTGCCACTACCTCCGCAAACCTACTAATGCTAATCATAGGTGCCCTGCAAACCAATCACGTGAGTGATGACACGTATTACATGATACGTATTCTTTTTACTTATTATATTTTGATATTTTATCACTTTATATTGCTTGTTGCATATATGCATATATATTGTGATGTCCATGAATCTGTGTAATGGGAATCAGATCGTGATGAGATTACGATAATGAGACCGATTCACCTTTAAACACAAACCCTAAATAATCTTGATCATAGGTTACTCAAGAGGGACATCGGGATAATCGGATAGAATGGTGTGCTATATACCCGTCCATATGATGGAGGTAATTGGTCTCATAGTTGCTCGTATAGGGACACTAGGGCTTAGTGTAGGTGCTCATTGGATAATGAGTTCACTAATTGATCCGCTCATAGAATATTGGATGCTTGATGATGCCTTATTGTTAGACAAAGATTCCGTAGTCCCAGTAGTGTATCTGGTCTTTAGACTTGAGACACCAAGGATGTCCTGTACGAGTACTCCACTCTTTGATATTGAACTAATAGGTTTGGAAGTTCTAAATCTAGTATAGCCGGTTATTGAGAGTGGCAACCAACCTTATAAGGGCTATTGAGTGTCGATAAAGGATCATCCACTCTCGGTATCATGAAAGGAATATCATGTGTGTTCTTGCTCAAACAAATCCTTGGCTAAGGTCATTCGAATTGAGAGAGAAAGAGTTCTCCATGAGAATCCGATTAGAGCGAGACTCGAGGAAAAACCATATGGGCCTGGCAATACCATGCCTGGTATATGGTCTTTGGGATATTAGATGGTTGAGATACTATAGGTACACAGTAACTGAGGACAAATAGGTCCAAAGTATTAGATTCCTCTATATTGTCTTGGGACTGCGGTGTAGTAGCCTAGTACGTCCACACTCGATGAGTCGAGTAAATTATTATGGAGATAATAATTTACTAAGCCAGAAGGAGTTTTGATATGTATGACTTATGGCCAGCTCTATATTGGACCTAGAGGGTCACACATATATGGCAGGTATTGCGACGAGTAGAGGTTCGGATATGAGATATCCGTTGGAGCCCCTCTGTTATTGGATATCCAATAAGCCCCTGAATTATGGGATCCCATGGATGAGATCCAATAAGAGCTAATAAGAGATAATTGGATAAAGACCTACTAATCTAATAGTCTTGGGTAATTGGATAGAGATCCATACTCAATATGGTAGGATCCATTAGGGTTAACTTGAGACTTCTATAAATAGGAGGGAACTAAAGACCCATAGGCCGGGGCTTCTTGGTTGCTGTTAGGAATAGGGTTGGCACTAAGAGAGAGGGTAAATTAGTGTAGCGGTAAAATAACGTCGGTTTAAAACTTCATTGCGATTAAAATCGATTCTAACGAAAATTGTTTTGTAAAGATCTTAACTTTGAAAGTGTATGAAAAATGTATTGAAGGCAGTAAGCAATTAAAGAGGTTTGCAGCTAAAGTAAATTGCTCAAGATGTAAACGTAAACCAGATTTTTATAGTGGTTCGGTCGTCGTGACATACATCCACTCCGCCGATTCCTCTTCCGTCGAGGCCACTGACATCCACTATCGATCTTCCTTTAATAGGCGAAGATCAACCTCCTTCTTATAACTCGATTCTCCTTTTATCGGGTTTAGGAGATAACCCTTACACCTCCACTTACTCCTCTCTCAAACTATTCTAACACTTAGAACTTTGAGAGGAGTTCATACAAGATTGCAATAGTATTTCTTTCCTTTTTTACTCTCAATACTTATGTATGTTAACCAGGGATGAGAGAGGTATTTATAGGCTTCAAGTTGATTCAAACTTGGAGCCTAAAAACATCTCATCCCGGGTTTTCCGGGCACGGGCAGTACCATCACCTACGTTGGGCGGTACCACCGCTAGTGTCAGTTTGACACTAACACTGCAGTGGGCCGTACCATCACCCTGTCTGGCGGTACCACCGCCCAGACTGACGGTACCATCGCCTACAGCCTCTCGAAGGCTGTGTCTGGGCTGTACCATTGCCCAGACCGATGGTACCACCACCTGACATAGTCTCGGAGATCGTGCCACGACGGTATCACCTCTTGGGGCACTGTTTAGGCCTTTTCATTGGGCCTAATTGGGTTGGCCCAAATCCAAACTTAATTATGTGCTAACTACGTTTCCTAAGATATATTCTAAGCTAAACAAGTCCATAAGTCTAGTTTCTTCCGGTGAGCTTCCGGCGAACTTCCGACGAACTCTCGGCAATGTTCCAATGGACTCTCAGCAAGCTCCTGGACTTCATGACGATCTTCTTGGCGAGTTCTGATGAGCTTCTTTGGCAAGCTCCTAGACTTCTCAGCTGGTTCCTGTAAAACTTCCGACGAACGTTTGGACTTCCGACGAACTCTCGAACTCCCAACGAAATCACGTCCTTGACTCTGGGATTTCATTTTGCTTTATGTCTTGCTATCATAGTTAATCCTACACATGTAAAAACAAACTTCGATCTGGACAATTAATACTAAGCATTAATCATGTTGTCTGGCATGTCATTAGTCCCTCGATGCTTCGTCCGATACTTTGGCGCATCATCCTCTCTTACGGCCTATTGCCCAATCGGCCAGTTGACTCCGCAACTCTGATATCCTTGGCATAATATCCACTCTTCTTGGCCCGATGCCCGAATTCATGGCCCGAAGCCTTCTGTTGATACGTCGACCGATCCATCAGCTCTACTAGTCATAGGTGCCCAGCAAGCCAATCACGTGAGTGATGGCACGTGTGATTTGATATAGAATCTTTTTGCTTATTATATTTTGGCGTATATCACTTTATAACTATTGCATATATGTATATATATATTGTGATATCCTAGGATTTGTGCAATGGGAATCGGATCGTGATGAGATCACGATAATGAGATCGATTCACCTTTAAACACATATCCTAAATAATCCCGGTCATAGGTTACTCGAGAGGGACATCGTGATAACCGTACACTCTGGTGTGCTGTATACCAGTCCATATGATGGATGCAGCTGGTCTCAAAGCTGCTCGTGTAGGGACACTAGGGATACAGTACAGGTGCTCATTGGAGAATGAGTTCACTGATTGATCCGCTTATGGAATGCTGGATGGTTGATGATGCCTTATTGTCAGACAGCTATTCCGTAGTCCTAGTGGTGTATCTGGTCCTTAGACTTGAGACACCAAGGATATCCTGTATGAGTGCTCCACTCTTTGATACTAGACTTATAGGTTTGGCTGTCCCAGATCTAGTACAGCCGGTCATTGGGAGTGGTAGTTGACCTTACGAGGCTATTGAGTGTCGATAGAGGATCATCCACTCTCGGCGTCATGAGAGGAATATCCCATGTGTTCTTACTCAGACAAATCCCTGGCCAGGGTCATTCGGGTTGAGAGAGAAAGAGTTCTCCGGGAGAATCCGATTAGAGCGAGACTCGAGTAGAAACCGTATGGGTCTGACAGCACCATGCTCGATATACGGTCTCTGGGATATTAGAGGGATGAGAGACTATAGGTACACGGTAACTGAGGACAGACATGTCCAATGGATTGGATTCCCCTGTATCGTCTGGGGACTACAGCGTAGTGGCCTAGTACGTCCGTAGTCGATGAGTCAAGTGAATTATTACAGAGATAATAATTCACTGAGTTAGAAGAAGTTCTGACAGGTATGACTCACGACCAGCTCGATATTGGGCCTAGAAGGTCACACACATATGGTAGGCATTGCGATGAGTAGAGGTTCGGATATGAGATATCCGACGGAGCCCTTGTCTTATTGGATGTAGATCCAATACCCACTAGGGGAGGACCCATTAGGGTTTGACAGGGGGCCTCTATAAATAGGAGGGATTCAGAGCCTCATAGGCTAGAGCCTTTGCTTGCTTTTCCTATTCTCCTCTCCCTCTCCACCTCAGAGCAGGCCTAGAGTTTTGAGGAGCGTCGTCGCAACCTTGCTGTGTTGATCACCGCTAGAGAGGAGGACGCTTGACCTCCTTCACCCTCTCCTAAGGATCTACAAGGAAACAGGGATATACGATCTCCCTAGGTAACACAATCTACTCTATACGCAGTTTTAAGTTTCGCGGATTTTGCGCACCAATCTTCGCATGACGACAAACATCTCTTTGGGAATCGGGGATTTTGTTTTCTTGTTCTTCCGCTGCGCATATGATGTCGCCCCCAAGATTTCCCAACAGTGGTATCAGAGCCAGGTTGTTCGTGCGAATGATTGGTTTTGAACTGCGTGTGTTGTGTTTAGGAAGAATTTTGACGTCAAAATCGTTGACGCAAAAGCGAGAAAGGGCAGCAACAGTTGCTGCCCTCGATCTGCGTGTGTGCAGCGCAACCGAAGGCGGGCAACACAAGGGCTACGTCTGCAGCAGCCGGCCAGCGGCCTGCTTGCAGCAGACTTGCGTTTGGCGGGGCTGGCAGCCCGCGGGCAGAGGCGCCTGCGGCCGCTTCTCTTGTGGGGTGAGGCGCCGTAGGGCAACGGTGCTTGTCGTCGCTGCTCCCGCGGGCGAACCCCCCCCCCCCCCCCCCTCTATAGGGGCGACCGCCCGGCGGGACAGCACCGCCTGCGGGCGTTGCCCCGCCGGCAGAACCGCCCGCGGAGGCGATAGGGGCTCCCACCTACAGCGGTAGCGCTGCCAGCGGGCGTGCCGCCTGCAGGCGAGGGCAGCGCCCTCGCCCCGCCGCACAAGCCAGCCCTAGTAGGGTGGCGGCGACGGCAACAGTAAGAGGGAATTAGGGTTTTGGGCAAAAAGATAGTTTTGCCCTTGTGAATTTGAGAAATTCCAGTTTTTGTTTTTTTTCTAAATTACGAAAATACCCTTAGGAATTGAGAAATTCCCTACATGTCCCTCCTTTCAGAAAATATTAATTAATTAAAAGGTTTAATTGATTATTATTTTTATTATTATCTAGTAGTCCTACATGATGATGATTATTTATACATGTGATGTATGATGTGTGGACGGATGATCATGAACCGTGTGATGTGTGTACTTGTGATTATTATTATTGAGGTCTGCGAGCCTCCATTATATTTCTCGTTTATTGTCGGGCCTACGTGCCTATGATTAAGTTGTAATCACATGAGGAGGCGTAGCAGGAGCGTGGATGCGATAGCGGGACCCACGAGACGGACGATCGTGATGCATAAAGATGCATCAAGATGTCGACGGAACCGACGAGGATGAGATGGACGATCACAGGGCATGGAGATGCACCGTTGCACACATAGATCTTGATGTGAGTGATTAGGCCTACTGGCTCGGGCCTAATCATATTAGGTTGTGGTCCATGATCATTTGGTGTGATTGCTTATACACATACTAGATATGTATATATATTTGCATGCGATACAGATATATATTAAATATGTATATGTGTGACATGTCATATTAGGAGATCAAATCATAGAAACATCTCTCGATAATATTAAGTCGGTAAACGTGAGGCAATTAGATTGACCCACGTGGCCTTCTATCGTTATAAGTAGGAACCGATTTCTGGTGTAGGTTGAGTTGGTCGAGTCCCTCGAGACTCACCTATATCACGATTCGCTATCTTGCTTACGACATAGAGATGTCACCGGTGACCTGAGGGCATGGTATGCTTGGTCGAGTCCCTCGAGGGTATATCATCAAATCAGACTCATCTTGTAACGAAGGTGTTGACTTAACCGAGCATCATGGTTGGTCGAGTCCCTCGAGGCCATGGTGATTCGGAGGCCGAACAGGACGGGAATCACAAGGAGTTGTGATCGGCAAGAGTTGCCTACCTTTTAGGCTTAGTGTGATTGGTCGAGTCCCTCGAGGTTACACTAAGACGCTGATTGGATCCTGATCCCCACTAGAAGTCTGCCGGAGACTTCCATTTCACGTGCTAAGGGTGTCGCGTGACTCGTTAGTAAAATAGTGGGAGCATATTAAGATAGAAGTACATATCTTGATAGTTTATTTTTTACAAAATCTGCATGTTATTCATTTCTACTGCATCTTTATTTTTAGAAAATGTCGCTTTCAAATCCCTTACGTGGCATACTTGATGTCAACTGTCTCACCGGTCCAAATTATACGGATTGGCTCCGTAACTTGAGAATTGTTCTCACAGCGGAGAAAATTGTGTACGTCCTTGATACAGTGATGCCTACGCCCGAAGAAGGGGCAAGCGAGGATGAGATCGCTCGCTACGTGAAGTACATTGATGACTCAACTCTTGCTCAGTGCTATATGTTGGGCTCTATGACTCCTGAGTTACAGAGACAACATGAAAAGATGGATGCCAGATCCATTCTCCTACATGTCCGCAAATTGTTTGAGGAATAGGGAAGGACTCAGCGATATGAGATATCCAAGAGCCTCTTCCACGCTAGGATGACTGAGGGGACACCAGTTCAGAACCATGTCCTAAAGATGATTGAGTGGATAGAGAAACTCACAGGTCTAGGAATGGTCCTAGAGAATAACTTGTGTGTGGACATTGTGCTTCAGTCCCTACCAGATTCCTTTTCACAGTTCATAATGAATTTTAATATGAACAAGTTTGAGGTGACTCTCCCAGAGCTCCTCAATATGTTGAGGGAGGCAGAGAGTACTATTAAGAAAGAGAAGCCAGTTCTCTACACTGGTGAGGCCAGAAAGAAAAGGAAAGCAGAAAGGTCCCTTAACAAGGGAAAGGGCAAGGGCAAACCAGGTAAAGCAAAGGTTGCTAAAAAAGACCCAACAAAGGACAAAGGCCAGTGCTTCCACTATGGTAAAGATGGGCACTGGAAGAGGAACTGCAAAGAGTACCTTGCAGAAAGGGCGAAATAGAAGCTTGGAGAAGCTTCAGGTACATTCATGATCAATCTCCAATTGTCAGATTTTTATGATAGTGCATTGGTATTGGATACCAGTGTTGCTTATCACATCTACAATTTATTGTAAATTCTAGCAAAGTCGAGGGGAGATTGGCGAGAGGAATATTGCATAAAGGTTTGTTTATGCTAGACACTACTCCACATATCATGAATGTAAATGTGTCCAAGAGGAAACGAGATGAGATGAACAGTGCATACCTGTGGCATTGTAGGCTAGGTCACATCCATGAAAGAAGGATTTAAAAGTTGTTAAATGATGGATATTTAGATCCATTCGACTATGTGTCATATGCAACTTGCGAGCCTTGCCTTCGTGGAAAACTAACCAACTCTCCATTTAGTGAAATTGGAGAGAGAGCCATTTAGCTGTTGGAACTTATACATAGTGATGTATGTGGACCCATATCAACTCATGTCATTGGTGGTTACTCCTACTTCATTACCTTTACTGATGATTTCTCAAGGTATGGATATGTGTACTTAATGAAGTACAAGTCCGAGGCTTTTGAGAAATTCAAAGAGTATAAGAATGAGGTGGAGAACCAGACTGGAAAGAGTATCAAAACTCTTCGATCAGATCGAGGAGGTGAGTACTTAAGTATAGAGTTTACTTAGTTCCTCAAGGACCATGGGATATTATCCCAATGGACACCTCCTTATACACCTCAGCTCAATGGTGTCTCTAGAAGAAGGAATCGTACGCTATTAGACATGGTACGGTCCATGATGAGTTTCGCTGACCTACCCATCTTATTCTAGGGATATGCCCTAGAAATCGCAGCTTACCTTATGAATAGAGTTTCAACTAAGTCGGTAGTATCTACACCATATGAGATATGGAAAGGGAAGAAGCATGATCTTAAGGTTGTTAAGATTTGGGGCTGCCCTACCCACGTTAAAAGACACAACCCCGATAAGTTAGAATCAAGGACAGAGCGATGCAAATTTGTGGGATACCCCAAGGAAACTTGTGGGTATTATTTCTATCATCTCGAGGAGCAAAAGGTCTTTGTAGCTAAGAGAGAAGTGTTCCTTGAGAAGGAATACATTCTTGGCGGAGATAGTGGGAGAATGATAGAGTTGAGCGAGGTTGGAGAACCAAGCTCAAGCACCACTCTACAGCCCGAGTCTGTTCAGGTACCTAATACACAAGTTTCAACTTTACGCAGGTCTGATAGAGTATCCCATCCTCCTGAGAGATATGTGGGACATATTAGAGGAGAGGATGTTGAGGGTATTGATCCTCAGACCTACGAGGAGGCTATTATGAGTATAGACTCCAGGAAGTGACAAGAAGCCATGAATTCTAAGATGGATTCTATGTACTCCAACTAGGTTTGGAACCTAGTTGATGCGCCCGAAGGTATTGTACCCATCGGTTGCAAGAGGATCTTTAAGAAAAAGATCGGAGTAGATGGAAAGGTAGAGACCTATAAAGCAAGGCTAGTGGCTAAGGGGTATCGTCAAAGGCAAGGTGTTGATTACGACGAAACCTTCTCACCCGTAGCAATGCTAAAATCCATCAGAATTCTATTGGCTATTGCAGCACACTATGATTATGAGATCTGACAGATGGATGTGAAAACCACATTCCTCAATGGGAACCTCAAGGAGAAGGTATATATGATGCAACCTGAGGGATTCGTGTTCAAGAACTGCCCAGATAAGGTGTGTAGGTTGCTTAGATCCATTTATGGACTAAAGCAAGCTTTCCGAAGTTGGAACATAAGATTTGATGAGGCAATCAGATCTTATGACTTCGTTAAGAACGAAGATGAGCCTTGTGTGTACAGGAAGGTAAGTGGGAGCGTTATCCCCTTTTTGGTGTTATATGTGGATGACATCCTGATTATTAGGAATGATGTAGGAATGCTATCCACAGTAAAGTCTTAGTTATCTAGACATTTCTCCATGAAGGACTTAGGGGAAGCATCCTATACCTTGGGGATTAGAATCTATAGAGATAGATCCAAGATGATGCTTGGCTTGTCCCAGTCCAGGTACATAGAAACTATTGTCAAATGGTTTGGCATGGAAAATTCCAAGAGAGGTCTCATACCGATGAGACATGGGATATCGCTTTCTACGAGTATGTCCCCAAAGACTCCAGAAGAAAGGGCGAACATGAATATGATACCTTATACCTCAGCAATATGGTCTATCATGTATGTCATGCTATGTACTAGGCCTGATATAGCGCATGCTTTGAGTGTCACGAGCTAGTATCAGGCGGATCTAAGCTTGGAGCACTGGAAAGCAGTAAAGTGTATCCTTAAGTACTTGAGAAGGACTAAGGATCTTTTACTAGTATATGGAGGTAATAGCCTTAAGGTTGAAGGCTACACTGACTCAAGTTTTTAGTCTAATGTCGATGATAGCAAGTCGAATTCAGGGTATGTGTACACCTTGAATGGAGGAGCAGTGTGCTGGAAGAGTTCCAAGCAAGATACCACTGTTGACTCGACCACAGAGGCAGAGTACATTGCTGCATCAGATGCAGCAAAGGAGGGAGTCTGGGTGAAGAAGTTCATCACAGATTTGGGAGTCGTGCCGAGTAGCGAGGAGCCGACTTCCTTATATTGCGACAACTATGGGGCGATTACTCAAATAAGGGAACCCGGGTCTCATCAGAAGTGTTCTGAGGAGGTTCTAGCTTATGAAAGAGATCGTAACCCGAGGAGATGTAGTAGTGGAAAGAGTTCCATCCGAAGATAACATTGTAGATCCATTGACAAAGCCGTTGTCTCAGATTGTCTTTGAGCATCACAGGGGTCTGATGGGGATCAGACACATAGGTGATTGGCTTTAGGTCAAGTGGGAGATTGCTAGTCATAGGTGCCCAGCAAGCAAATCACGTGAGTGATGGCACGTGTGATTTGATACAGAATCTTTTTGCTTATTATATTTTGGCGTATATCACTTTATAACTATTGCATATGTGCATATATATATTGTGATGTCCTTAGATTTGTGCAATGGGAATCGGATCGTGATGAGATCACGATAATGAGATCGATTCACCTTTAAACACATATCCTAAATAATCCCGGTCATAGGTTACTCGAGAGGGACATCGTGATAACCGGACAGACTGGTGTGCTGTATACCCGTCCATATGATGGATGCAGCTGGTCTCATTGCTGCTCGTGTAGGGACACTAGGGATACAGTACATGTGCTCATTGGAGAATGAGTTCACTGATTGATCCGCTTACGGAATGCTGGATGGTTGATGATGCCTTATTGTCAGACAGCTATTCCGTAGTCCTAGTGGTGTATCTGGTCCTTAGACTTGAGACACCAAGGATGTCCTATATGAGTGCTCCACTCTTTGATACCAGACTTATAGGTTTGGTTGTCCCAGATCTAGTACAACTGGTCATTGGGAGTGGTAGTCGACCTTACGAGGGCTATTGAGTGTCGATAGAGGATCATCCACTCTCGGCGTCATGAGAGGAATATCCCATGTGTTCTTGCTCAGATAAATCCTTGGCCAGGGTCATTCGGGTTGAGAGAGAAAGAGTTCTCCAGGAGAATCCGATTCGAGCGAGACTCGAGTAGAAACCATATGGGTCTGACAGCACCATGCTCGATATATGGTCTTTGGGATATTAGAGGGATGAGGGACTATAGGTACACGGTAACTGAGGACAGACAGGTCCAATGGATTGGATTCCCCTGTATCGTTTGGGGACTATGGCGTAGTGGCCTAGTACGTCCGTAGTTGATGAGTCAAGTGAATTATTATAGAGATAATAATTCACTGAGTTAGAAGGAGTTCTGATAGGTATGACTCACGACCAGCTCGATATTGGGCCTAGAGGGTCACACACATATGGTAGGCATTGCGATGAGTAGATATTTGGATATGAGATATCCGACGGAGCCCTTGTCTTATTGGATGCAGATCCAATACCCACTAGGGGAGGACCCATTAGGGTTTGACAAGGGGCCTCTATAAATAGGAGGGATTCAGAGCCTCATAGGCTAGAGCCTTTGATTGCCTTTTCTATTCTCCTCTCCCTCTCCACCTCAGAGTAGGCCTGGAGTTTTGAGGAGCGTCGTCGCAACCTTGCTGTGTTGATCACCGCTAGAGAGGAGGACGCTTGACCTCCTTCACCCTCTCCTAAGGATCTGCAAGAAAACAGGGATATACGATCTCCCTAGGTAACACAATCTACTCTATACGCAGTTTTAAGTTTCGCGGATTTTGCGCACTAATCTTCGCATGACGACGAACATCTCTTTGGGAATCGGGGATTTTGTTTTCTTGTTCTTCCGCTGCGCATATGATGTCGCCCTCAAGATTTCCCAACAGGCTCGATGTCCAATTTTCTGATATGTTTTCCCCCTGCCCAAAATGATTCTTCCTGCTTTAATTGTCTCATCCTGATCGAAGTATCTTGCGTCACTCAAAACGTAGATCAAATCATAAACACTTTATCAATTGGTTTCATCATCAAAATATGAGATTCAATAATCTCCCCCTTTTTTATGATGATAACCAATTGATGACGGAGTTAAAATAAACTCCTGGAGTTTAAACAAACTCCCCCTATCAATATGCCATATTGATAGAATCTTGAATTCAAGTTATTGTAAATTTCATCATGAATATTTGCAATATGTCATCATGCATAACATGATCATACTTCTCCCCCTTTGTCATCAACAAAAATGAGAAGTTCCAATTATCAAGTGTTTGAGATATAAGTTCAAATTTAGATCATTGCATAATAAACATAATTTTTAATTTGATCATTATGCAAGCTAGCAATAATTTTATAGCATTTTAAAACATGCAAGCTAGCAGCAAGCTAGCAATAATTTTACAGCATTTTAAAACATACAAGCTAGCAATTTTGAGATATTCAAGAAGGCAACTTTTGCTTCTTGAAATGTGTAAGTTAGCAATCTTTGCTTCTCTTTTGAGATGAGCAAGCTAACATATTTTTGCATCTTTTTGACTTGTGCAAACTAACAAGTTTGCCTCTTTTCATGATGTGCATGCTTGAAATTCTTTCTCCCTCTTTGTCATTGGCAAAAAGAGAGGAATAACAAAACAATGGTATAATTCATCAATTTTTAAATTATGATAAAAATAAAGTGTCATTCTTATTTCAATATGTCATAATTGAGATAAACCTTGAATTTAAATTTAATTCAAGTCAATATAATTTTAATCATGATTCTTATACATGATATGCAATACATCAAATACATCATCATAATAAAATCATAAGTATTGCATGCATCATTTTTGAATAAGCTAACAACTTTACTTCCTAGAAAGTTTTTCTCCTGAGCTAGCAAATTTTACACATGAAAATTGACAAGATTTTTGCATCTTTTTTAGATGAGCAAACATTTTGCTTCTTCTTGAAAGATGCAAGCTAGCAAGCTAGCAAAATTTGCTCCCCCTATATCATTGTCAAATAGAAGGGAAGAATACAATGTTATGATTCTTTTTCCTTTTTATCAATCTTCACATCATGACAAATATAAAGTATCATTCAATATAGTATCATTTCAGAAAATGATAATTGTTGACTTTCACATCATAAAAAAAAATCATAGTATTGCAAGCATTCATATCATCATGAAGAATATCAAGAAGAACTTGGTGATGAGATATACTTGATAAATGCAAGGAGTTTTACAAAGCCAAAAAATCATATCACGAAGGATAAGATCATGTGAATACCAAAAGACATGATTCATTTTGACAAATCTCCTCTTAAATATTCAAAGAGAAATCTTAGGAGCTCAAATAATAAAAGATATTCAAATGAAATTTTAAGTCCTGAATTTTGAAAAAGATATTCTCTTTGGTAAATCGCAAAAGGAAACATAGGAGAAAAAGATTTCAATTCATACAAAAGAAATCTTATGATTCACATAGAAAATCTCAAGTAATTCCAATAAACCAAGATTATGATTTTGATAAAACTCATTCAAATTCAAATTGTCAAAAATCATCAAAATCTCAACATTTCTTTCAAGATATTCAAAATGGCATAAATAATTTTATTGATCTCTTAGTAAAAAAAAATCGATAAGGTAGGGATTGAGAAGTTTAAAAAAAAAATGCTTTCCTCTTTTTGTTTCAACTTATTGATTAATTTCATACATGTATGTTCTTTTCTTTTATGCCAAATCAAGACATGTATCATTTTTAAAACAAAAAAAAGAACTTTCAAAAGATCACAAAAACTATCATGCATAATTTCAAAATATAAAACCATTAAACATGATTTCAAATCAATATGCTCAAGTTTTTTGTATGAAAACCATACATCAACGTTTAAAACAGAAAGGTCAAAAATCATCAAGATCAAAAAGTAAATTCCAAAACATATGATTTCAAATCATTATTTCAAGTCCTCATGCATAAAAATCATCAAGCATGATGTAAATATTTATTTTCAAAACATTCATCATGATAAGGCATACAGGCCAAAGAAAACATAAAGCATATTCATCAATCATGGTTTCATTGAGCATAAGGCATTTTCAAATAAAATCGAAAATCATCAAGATACACATTATTTCTTCTTGAAAAACATATATAGGATTATCATTAGATTTAAATCTAACATTTTATTTCTTTATTATAAAACATGTAATTTTCATTATCATTTTCAAAATTACTAGCATGATAAGCATGATTCCTAATTTTTTGCATTTTCATTATTAAACATGTAATTTTTAAGAAAAATAATTAAACTAAATTAAAAATATCTTATTAAAAACATCATGTAATTTAGAAATAAATTAAGGACATTTTGATTACCTCATCATCGAAAGTCGTTAAGGTGTAGTTTACTACCTCGCCTTTGTTGATTTTCTCCTCGTCTTCGGAGGAACTCGATTCATCCCAATTTATATTCTTTTTGTTCTTTAATTTTTGTTTCATAAACTCTTTAAATTTCTTAGTGAGGAGTTCAAGTTCGCGATCACTTGAGCTTATGCTCGAGTGGTCTTCGATTGTTCTTAGTTCGAAATCCTTCTTGTCCTTTGGAAGGTGGTTCTCTAGTTCTTCACGTGCATTGCACGTCATTTCATAGGTCATCAAAGACCCAATTAGTTCTTCAAGTGGAAAATAGTTTAAGTTCTTTGATTCTTGAATTACCATTATTTTTGAATCCCAAGTTTTATTAAGAGAACGTAAAATTTTGTTTATAAGTTCAAAATCCGAAAAACTTCTACCAAGTGCTTTTAAACCATTGACGACATCCGTAAAACGGGTGTACATATCAACAATGGTTTTACTTGGCTTCATTCGAAAAAGTTCAAAATCATGCATTAAAAGATTGACTTTAGAATCTTTAACTCTAGTAGTGCCTTCGTGTATGATTTCAAGAGTGTGTCATATGTCGAAAGCCATTTCGCACAAAGAAACCCGATTGAATTCGTTTTTGTCTAAAGCACAAAATAGAGCGTTCATAGCTCTAGCATTTAAGGAAAAAGTCTTCTTCTCCAAATCATTCCAATGGTTCATTGAAAGAGAAGACCTTCGAAAACCACTTTCGATAATATTCCATAAATTCAAATCCAACAAAAGCAAGAAAACTCTCATTCGAGTTTTCTAATATGTGTAGTCCATCCATTGAACAAGGGAGGACGAATGAGAGAGTGACTGTCTTAAAAGCCGAAAAGAGTCATTTTTCTTGGGTGTTAAACCAAATAAGAAATCACGATGCTCTGATACCAATTGTTAGGAATGGGGTCGACACTAAGAGGGGGAGTGAATTAGTGCAGCGGTAAAATAACGTCGGTTTAAAACTTTGTTACGATTAAAATCGATTCCGACGAAAATTATTTCGTAAAGATCTTAACTTTGAAAGCACATGGAAAATGTATTGAAGACAGTAAGTAATAAAGAGGTTTGTAGCTAAAGTAAATTGCTCAAGACGTAAACCTAAACCAGATTTTTATAGTGGTTCGGTCGTCGTGACCTACATCCACTCCGCCGATTCCATTTCCATCGAGGCCACCGGCATCCACTATCGATCTTCCTTTAATAGGCCAAGATCAACCTCCTTCTTACAACTCGATTCTCCTTTTATCGGGTTTAGGAGATAACCCTTACACCCCCACTTACTCCTCTTTCAAACTATTCTAACACTTAGAACTTTGAGAGGAGCTTACACAAGATTGCAGCAGCGTTTCTTTCCCTTTTTACTCTCAATACTTGTATGTTAACCAGGGATGAGAGGGGTATTTATAGGCTTTAAGTTGATTCAAACTTGGAGCCTAAAAATATCTCATCCCGGGTTTCCCGAGAATGGGCGGTACCACCACCTGTGCTGGGCGATACCACCGCCTGCACTGGGCGGTACCACCGCCAGTGTCAATCTGACACTGACACTGCACTGGACGGTACCACTGCCTGACACAGTCTCAGAGACTGTGCCACGACACTGTCACCTCTTGGGGCATTGTTTGGGCCTTTTCATTGGGCCCAACATAGTTCTTACATGGGCCCAACTGGCCCCTATTTGGGTTGGCCCAAATCCAAACCTAATTACGTGCTAACTACGTTTCCTAAGACATATTCTAAGCTAAATAAGTCCATAAGTCTAGTTTCTTCCAGCGAGCTTCCAGCGATCTTCCGGCGAACTTCCGACGAACTCTCGGCAATGTTCCAGCGGACTCCCAGCAAGCTCCTGGACTTCACGACGTTCTTCTTGGCGAGTTCCGATGAGCTTCTTTGGAAAGCTCCTGGACTTATCGACTGGTTCCTACAGAACTTCCGATGAACATCTGGACTTCCGACGAACTCTCGAACTCCCAACGAATCGCGTCCTTGACTCCGGGATTTCATTTTGCTTTATGCCTTTCTATCGTAGTTAATCCTGTACATGTAAAAACACATTTCGACCTAGACAATTAATACTAAGTATTAATCATGTTGTCCGGCATGTCATTGGTCCCTCGACGCTTCGTCCGATTCTTTGGCACATCGTCCTCTCTTGCGGCCTATTGCCCAATCGGCTAGTTGACTCCATAACTCCGATATCCTTGGCGCAATATCCACTCTTCTTGGTCCGATGCCCGAATCCATGACCCGAAGCCTTATGTCGATATGTCGACCGATCCACCAACTCGACGTCCAATCTTCTAACATGTTTTCCCCCGACCCAACATGATTCTTTCTGCTTTAATTGTCTCATCCTGATCGAAGCATCCCGCGTCACTCAAAATGCAGATCAAATCATAAATACTTTATCAATTGGTTTCATCATCAAAATACGAGATTCAATAGTTGCCACCTCCTATTCTCTTCTGTCCTTCTCCTCCTTAGATAGCAGGGGTGGAGATTTGAGGAGCGTTGTCGCAGCCCTGCTGTGTGGATCACTACTAGAGAGGAGGATGTTTAACCACTTTCATCCTCTCTAACATATCTATAGGAATTCAGGGATATATAATCTTCTTAGGTAACATAACTATCTCATATATGGTTTTTTGTGTTGCGGTTTTGCGTACCAATTTTCACACGACAATGAACACCTTTTGGAAAATTTAGAATTTTTTTTCTGTTCTTCCACTACACATGTGATGTTGCCCCTAGATTTCCCTACAGTGGTATCAGAGCCAAGTTGTTTGTGCGAAAGATTAATTTTGAACTACATGTGTTGTGTTTTAGGAAGACTTTTGATGTTAAAATCATTAATGCAAAAGACGAGAAAGGGCAGCAACTATTGCTGCCCTTGCAGAAGTGGCTAAACACTGCTTGCAGCGTTGGTCGTCTATGTGCAGGCGGTTGGCTGTCGGTGGCTTGCTACAAGCAGTCCACTTGCAGTGCTACCCGCAAGGGCAAGTAGTGCCTGCGGGTGACCTACATGCAAGTGCAAGCGGCGCCTGCGAGCGACGCTTGCGACTGGTGCCTACGATGCGCCCGCGGGCAGACTCGCATATAGTGGCGGCAGTGCCCGCAAGGGCGCACACTTGTAGGGGCGGCGCCACTCGCAGGCACACCGCCCGCGGGCAAAGGCGACGGCCTCGCCCCCTATGGTGGTGGCGGCCACAGCGCAAAGGAAAGGGAAGGGGCAGTAGGGTTTTTTTGGGCAAAAGAAAGTTTTGCCCCTCGAAATTTTAAAAATTTTAAATTCTATCCTTTTATCTAAATTATGAAAATACCCCTCAGAATTTAGAAAATTCCCTACATATCCCTAATTTCAAAAAATATTAATTAATTAAAAAGTTTAATTAATTATTATTCGTATTATCTAGTAGTCCTACATAATAATATTTACATATGATGTATGATGTGGACGGATGATCATGGACCATGTGATGTGTGTGTACATGTGATTATTATTATTATTATTATCAGACTTGCGTGCTTGTAATTAAGTTGTAATTACAAGAGGAGGCGCGGTGGGAGCATGGAAGCGATAGCAGGACCCACGAGGTCAAAACGAATGATTACAACGCATAGAGATGTGCCGAGATGCCAACGGAACCGACGAGGATGAAATAGATGATCACAGGGCATGAAGATGCACCACTACACATATAGATCTTGATGTGAATGATTAGGCCCATTGGCTCAGGCTTGATCATATTAGGGTGTGGTCCATAATCATCTCATGTGATTACTCATGTGATGTGTGATTACTTATACACCTATTATATATGTATATATATTTGCATGCGATGTAGATATATGTTAAATATATATGTGAGTGACACGTCATATTAGGAGACAAAATCAAAAATCCCCTCTCATTATAATATTAAGCTGGTAAACGTGAGGTAATTAGATTGACCCACGTGGCCTTCCATCGTTATAGGTAGGGACTGATTCCCAACGTAGGTTGAGCTGGTCAAGTCACTCGAGGCTCACCTATTTCACGATTCACTATCTTGCCTCCGACAAAGAGATGTAACCAGTGACCTGAAGACGTGATATGCTTGGTCAATTCACTCGAGGGAATATTGTCGAATTAGACTTATCTTGTAACAATAGTAATGACTAAACCGAACACCATGGTTGGTCGAGTCACTCGAGGCCATGATGGTTCGGAGGCCAAATACGATGGGAATCATAAGGAGTTGTGATTGGCAAGAGTTGACTACCTTTATGACTTAACGTAATTGGTCGAGTCACTCGAGGTTACGTTAAAACGTTGATTATATCTCGATTCCCACTAGAGATTTATCGGGGGTCTCCGATTCACATACCGAAGGGAGTTGTGTGATTCGTAAGAAAATAGTGGGAGTAGATTAAGATAGAAGTCTTTATCTTAATTATTTATTTTTTTACAAAATCTGCATGTTATTTATTTTTACTACATCTTTATTTTCAGAAATATGTCACATTTAAATCCCTTACGTGGCATACTTGATGTCAACCACCTCACTAGTCTAAATTATACTGATTGGCTTCGCAACCTGAGAATCATTCTTATGATGGAGAAAATCACATATGTCCTTGATATAGTGATGCCTATGTCCGAGGAAGGGGCAAGCGAGGATGAGATCGCTCACTACGTGAAGTACATAGACGATTTCACTCTTGCTCAATGTTACATGTTAGGCTCTATGACTCCTGAGTTACAGACACAACATAAAAATATGGATACCAGATCCATTCTCCTACATCTCCGTAAATTGTTTGAGGAACAGGAAAGGACTTAGCGATATGAGATATCCAAATGTCTCTTCCATGCTAGGATGACTGAGGGGACACCGATTCAGAATCATGTCCTAAAGATGATTGAGTGGATAGAGAAACTCATAGGTCTAGGAATGGTCCTAGAGGATGACCTATGTATAGACCTTGTACTTCAATCCCTACTAGATTCATTTTCTCGGTTCATAATGAATTTTAATATGAACAAGCTTGAGGTGACTCTCCCCGAGCTCCATAATATATTGAGGGAGGCAGAGAGCACCATCAAGAAAGAGAAGCCAATTCTCTATGCAGGTGAGACTAGAAAGAAAAGGAAGGCAGAAAAGTCTCTTAAGAATGACAAAGGCAAGGGTAGATCGAGTAAAGCAAATGTTGCTAAAAATGACCTAGCAAAAGACAAAGGCCAGTGCTTCCACTACAGCAAAGATGGGCATTAGAAAAGGAATTACAAAAAGTACCTTACAGAGAGAGCGAAACAGAAGCATGGAGAAGCTTCAAGTACATTTATTATCAGTCTACATTTGTTAGAATCTTATGATAACACATGGGTATTGGATACCGATAGTGCTTATCACATCTGTAATTTGTTACAGGTTCTGACAAGACCTAGAAGATTGGCGAGAGACGAGATGGACCTCAAGATGGGCAATAGAGCAAAAGTTACTGCATTGGATGTTGGTAAGGTCACCATACATCTGTTTGGTGGAGCTATTATTGTATTAGATGTTTACTATTTTGTTCCTTCTATTATCAAAAATATTATTTTCATATCATATTTAATAGTTAGTGGATATAAATTAGTTTTTGAGAACGGTGGTTGTTTAATATTATTATATGATGAGATCATCACAAGAGAAATATTTCATAATGGTTTATTTATGCTAGACATTGCTCCACGTATCATGAATGTAAGTGTGTCCAAGAGGAAACGAGATGAGGTAAACAGTGCATACTTGTGGCATTGTAGGCTAGGTCATATCCATGAGGGAAGGATTCAAAAGTTTTAAAATGATGGATACGTAGATCCATTCGACTATAAGTCATATGCAACTTGCGAATCTTGCCTTCGTGGAAAGATGACCAACTCTCCATTTAGTGGAACTAAAGAGAGAGAGAGCCACTGAGTTGTTGGAACTCATATATAGTGATATATGTGGTCTCATATCAACTCATGTCATAAGTGGTTACTCCTACTTCATTACTTTTACTGATGATTTCTTAAAGTATGGACATGTGTACTTGATAAAGTATAAGTCCGAGGCCTTTGAGAAATTCATGGAGTATAAGAATGAAGTGAAGAATCAAACTGGAAATAGTATCAAGACTCTTCGATCAGATCGATGAGGTGAGTACTTGAGTACAGAGTTCCCCCAATTCCTCAAAGACCATGAGATTCTGTCATAATGGACACCTCCTTATACACCCCAACTCAATGGTGTATCCGAAAGGAGTAATGGCACACTGTTAGACATGGTACGGTCCATGATGAGTTTCGTCGACCTCCTCATCTCATTCTGGGGATACGCCCTAAACACCGTAACTTACCTTCTAAACAGAATTTCAACTGAGTTGGTGGTGTCTACTCCATATGAGATATGAAAAGGGAAGAAGCCTGACCTTATGATTGTTACGATTTAGGCTGCCCTGCCCACATCAAAAGACATAACCTCAACAAATTGGAATCTAGGATGGAATGGTGAATATTCGTGGGATACCCCAAGGAAACTAATGGGTATTATTTCTATCAACTCGTGAACCAAAAAGTCTTTATAGCCAAGAGAATAGTATTCCTTGAGAAGGAATACATTCTTGGTGGAGATAGTGGGAGCGTAGTAGAGTTAATTGAGGTTGGAGAACCTAGCTCAAGCACCATTCCATAGCCTAAGTTTGTTAAAGTACCTAACACACAAGTTCTGACTTTACATACATCTGATAGAGTATCTCATCCTCCTGAGAGATAAGTGGGACATATTAGGAGAGAGGATATTAAGGATATTGATCCTCAGACCTACAAGGAGACTATTACAAGTATAAACTTTCGGAAGTGGCAAGAGACCATGAATTCTGAGACAGATTTCATGACCCGTCCAACTCGGCATTAAAATAAGAAAAAAACTTATAATAGAAATTAGGGCTTGTGAACATGAGCCCTCTTCTTATGTCCTTTGTCGTTGCTTCGCAACTACTTCGACACTACCAATACTATGGCCACCCCATTCCTTCTTCCTAAGTACGCTCTCACCTCTTCTCCGCTTCTAACTTCTCCTCCGCCACTTCTTCTTCCTTTTTCTTCCTCCTCCTTTGCTCCCTTTTCTTCCTTTTTCCTTCCTCCTCCTTCGTCCATTGCCCCTTCTGTTAGGATCGAGTCGGCACTAAGAGGGGGGGGGGGGGGGGGGGGGGATGAATTAGTGCAGTGGATAAAAACGTCGGTTTGAAAATCTTCATACGATAAAAATCAATCTCGAAAGATAACTTAAAATTGAATGCTTATTCATAAGCGTAGTGAAAGTAAAGTAAGGAGGAAGTGAAGCAATTGCAAAGTAAGTAAATAACAATAATAGAAATGCACACTAATTTATAGTGGTTCGGTCGTTGTGACCTACATACACTCCTAATTCCTCTTCACTTGAGGCCACCAGCTTTCACTACCGATCTTCCTTCAATGGGCGAAAATCAACTATCCTTTTACACTCGATTCTCCTTTTGACAAGTTCAGGAGAGAACCTTTATACCCTCACTTACTCCTCTCTTAAACCACACTAATACTTAGAGCTTTGAGAGGAGTTCTCACAAGATTATAACAATATTTTTCTACTTTTTTGCTCTCAATTCTTGTGCATGTTAACCAGGGATGAGAGGGGTCTTTATAGGCCTCAAGTGGATTCAAACTTGGAGCCTAAAAGTGTCTCATCCCTGATTTTTGGGGTACTAGTGGTACCACCGCCTACAGCACTAACACTGGGCGGTATTACTGCCCAATCTAACGGTACCACCGCTTGACATCCTGCCACTGGGCGGTACCACCACCTGACACAATCTCGGAGATTGTGACACCGACGATTTCACCTATTGGGTCATTGTTTGGGCCTTTCACTTGGCCCAACACAGCCTAACCTTGGGCCCAACTGGCCTATAATTGAGTTGGCCCAATTCCAACCCAATTATGCCTAAAACCTACTTCGATCTAGATAATTATTACAAAGCTTAAATCAAATGTTGTCCGGCATATCATTGGTTCATCGACACTTCGTCCGATTCTTCAACGCATTATCCTCTCTTGTGGCCTATTGCCCAATTGGCCAATTGATATCCGCAACTCCGATTTCCTTAGTGTAATTTATGCTCTTCTTAGCCCGATACCCGATACCATGGCCCGAAGCCTTCTGCCAATACATCGACTGATCCTCCGGCTCGACGTCCAATCTTCTAACATGTTCCACTCCGGCCCAACATGATTATTCTTGCTTTTAATTATCTCTCCCTGATCGAAGCTTCCTACATCACTCAAAACGCAGATCAAATCACAAATAGTATCAATTGGTTCATCATCAAAATCGGAGATTCAATAATCTCCCTCTTTTTGACGATGACAACTAATTGATGACGGAGTTAACCTTAACTCCCCGTATTAATATGTCATATTGATATAACCTTGAATTCAAATTGAATGCAAGTCAAAGCAAATTTAAACATGAATATTTCATCATTAAATCATGCATAATCTAAATTTCAATACATCATTCCATGCATGATCATCATCATACCTTCTTCCCCTTTATCATCAACAAAAATGAGAAAAGTGCAACTAGTATATTTTTGAAACATGTAATTTAGCAAATTTTTCATCATTTTGCAAGATAACGAATTGTCAAGTTTTACTTCTTTTTAAAGTACGAAGGCTAGTAAGTTTTCCTTTCCTTGAGATGAGCAAGCTAGCAAGTTTTTCATATATGAAAATTAGCAAAATTTTTCATCTTTCAAGATGTACAAGATAGCCTATTTTTGCATCTTCTTGAAATGTGCAAGCTAACAAACTTTGATTCTCATTTGAGATGATTAAGCTAGCAATTTTAACAAGTTTTACATCATACAAGCTAGCAAATTTTATCTCCCCCTTTGTCCTTGTCAAAAAGAAGGGAAGAATATAATTTTATAATTCTTTTTCCCTTTACAATAATTTTCAAAGCATGACAAAGATAAATAACAAATTTACATTAATATTTCAATCATTAAAAATGAAAAGTCATGATTTTTGACATATCTCTTCTTTCATATATAGAAGGAATGATAGGAAACAATCTTGATTCAAGAAGAAAATTCAAGTCTAAAAATCGAGAAATCAAGATCATGATCCAAAAAATGTATAAGAAGAATTTATGCATTTGGGAGATTTAACATGTCTAAGTTTATCAAGCTAGCAAATTTAGTTCTCTTGAGATGCTAGCTATTTTCTTTCTCCCTTTTGTCATTGTAAACCGGAAAGAAGAAGGAAAGAAATGCATAACAAAACTCAAGTCTTAAATTCTCAAGATGTCAAGTAGCATATCATAATTTTTTTTAGGATAAGTCTCATTTTTAGTGAATGGCAAAAAGAATCATAGGAGAACAAAAATAAGATCTTGATTCATAAATAAATATCATATATCAAATATCGAGAAATCAAGATCATGATTTGGATAAAAATAAATAAATCTTAACCCATAAAGTTTTCTTATATGAAATATCAAGTCATCATCATTATTACGTTGGTCATGATACTAAATCAATAAATTTTCAAATCAACATTACTTGGGTATGCATGATACCAAAACATGGTTTCAAGTCTTCAACATATAATATGCATAATTTTAAACCATTACAAACCATTATCAAGGTCATAAGTCTTCTTCTTTAGTGAATGGTAAGAAGAAATCGTCAAAAATAGAAAATATTTTGATTCTCATAAAAGATAGCTCAAGTAGAGAAATCAAAAGAAAGTTCATGATTCGATTGAAAATTTTTCATTCAAATTCAAATCATCAAAATCACTTTTTAGAAAATTCAATGAAGGCAACGTAAATAGATTCACATGAGAACTTGATTCATATATAATGTCACTGTAACATCCCATTAGTCCCACATCGGAAGTGGGCAATATGTATGATTAGCTTATATGGGCCTGATGAGTGTAGTATGTTAACTTTTAAAATGCTTAAGCATTTTGGTTCACGGTTCAAGGACCAAAATGGAGTTATTGGCCAGCTCATCAGACTCGGGCTTGTGATAGTCACAATTTATCATGAATCATAAAAAAAATTTAGAGTATCAAGTGAAGGAATCATGATTCGTGTGACAAAAAGATTATCGATTTATGCATTCAAACTATTATTACTTCAACTCATCATGCATAATTTCAAAATGTAAAATCATCAAATATGATACAAACATTTATTTTCAAAATGCATTCCCTTTCCCTTTCAGTTGTTTCAATTTAAGTGATTTGATTTCATACAAGCATGTCCTTGTCCTTCTTTTTTTTTGCTAAATCAAAACATATATCATCGTTTAAAACGAAAGTACCAAGATTTATTACAAAAATCATCAAGATCAATAAATCATAAAAATCATCATATATAACTTCAAAATCTCATGCATAGAATAAAATCATCAAGCATTGTACTAAAACTTTTAATATTTTCATTACATCATTACATCATTATACATTATTAAATCATCAAAATTGATTTCATCAAACATGAAATATTTTTAAAATCATTTTGTTTATTGTAGTAATGCATTTTTATTTTTAAGTGAATCTAAATTTTTATGCTTAGTGCTAGGAATTAACATGCAATTATCATGCTCAAATTTTAATTTTTTTTAAACTCACTTAGAAAGAGAAGCATGATACTTTTTCATTTTTATTTACTAACTAATTTAAAAAATAACTCACGAAAAAGCATCAAGTACTTTCAAAATAAAGTAAAGGGGGTTTTGGTTACCTTATCGTCGAAAACCATTAAAGCGTGCGTAGTTCGCCACCTCGTCTTTGTTGGTTTGCTTCTCGTCATCGGATGATCTCGATTCGTCCCAAGCCGCCTTGAATGCTTTTTTCTTCTTTGAGAACTTCTTTTTTAAGTTTATTTTTATTCTTTAATTCTTGTTTCATGAACTTTTTAAGCTTTATAGTCAAGAGTTCAAAGTCATCATCACTTGAGCTTTCGCTCGAGTGGTCTTCATTTGTTCTAAGTGTCAAATCCTTCCTGTTCTTTGGAAGGTTGTAGCAGTGAGAAACAGCAGCAACAGATGATTAGTCTAAGATAGCTGCAGTAGCACTACGAACGACAACAACGACAACGACAAACAACAACAGCGGTAGTGGACAACAACAGGAGAAAGATTTGGTTGACGATAGAGGAAAATTCAATTCACTATGTCTACGACGGAGGCAGCAGTAGAAAGCATCAACGACGAAGGCAGCGGGAGAATGCGTCGATGGTGGAGGTAGCAAGAGAACTATGTGCAGCTTTTGAGGTAAGGAACTATGTGCGTTAGTTGGTTCAATCGAACCAACGAACTACTATTGACTCGAATCAAACTTAAAAGTCTGGTTGCCTTATATGAACCCGGGCGCTCACCCGAAGCACCCAGCACTTGGGCTCGGGCGAGCGCTCAAGCGACACCTTATTGAAGCATGCTACTTAGTCCCCATATGAGGTGCTCGGGTCCCGCTTGCCCGAGCACCTATATGAGTGCTCGAGCACCAATTTAAATCATTGAAAAAAAAAAAGCAACCTACTTTCCAACAGACAAGCCATCCTAGTTTCTTCTCGGTCTCTGTGTTTAGGTTACCTAGAGGATCAACTTAACCCCAGCATAATGAGGCAAACAAACAAACTTCTTTAGTCGATAACCATGCAGTTATAGCTTTCTGACTAGTCTTCATTGCTAGAAAGCTCCGGAGATAGACAGCAGTAATAGCTAACTTTAAATATTCAAAAACAGCAATAGTGTCAAGGTTACAGCAGCATAATTTTTGAATTATTTCTAGTGACATAGCAGCATTTGAATTCCCGTTTAAAAGGTTAAGAAATTTTCAGAACCATGACTTATCATCTCTTTATCAAGTTGAATTTTATGAAATTCTTTCACCATCAAATTAGCAAATTCAGACATCCCAACTTCAATTTGACTTCCATGACAAAACCAGCAGTATGAAGTTCATTGGTTGAAGTTCTACAGATTGCAGGCCAAATTGTACTATCCTAAACCTTAAAATAAATATAAATAGCAATATCTTCTATCTGAAAACCAACAATATTAGATTCAACAGGCTATTTTTCTATTGTTAATCCTACTTTGTTTTCATAACACAATCTCCACAGCCATGGTGATCAGTCTACAAAACACTCAACCTATATTTCATAGTTCACACATTGTTGGAATTTGATTCAAAGTCGTTGCACCATTACTGATGAACCTAATCTCCATTGAATTAGCTTTCGGTATTCAGATTAAGTGAGAGACCTAAAGGAAACCATTTAATGGTGCTTGACAACATAATAAGAACTAACAAGTAATAAAGGAAGCGTAATTCCAATTAAATTTGCCAAAGATGAACTTGATCCATTATTTTACACTGAAAAATATGCACCTGAAGCATTTGGATGCCTTCCTGGAAAGTAAGTCTCAAGGTCTTTCTCAGGTACCGCAAAATGCAAACAAATCAGAATCAGTATCCACAAACAAGAGAAGGTTGTCCAAAAGCACAAAAGAGCATCATTCTTTCATATTTAAGGACATCATAAGGACATATTATGCCACTTGAGAATATAAGTTTTCCTCGAAATAAACACCATAGCATTCACCTTCAAGGGTTCAAAAGGACACTGTCTATTGATAGCATCAGGTTTCTTCTTGCAGTTCTCATTCAAGTCATCAAACATTTCTACAAACAAGCGGTCCACAATATCACAAACCTGTGCAATTACATTAATAAACCTTTAAAATTAAGTTAGTAAACTAGATAGGAAGATCAATTACACTCCAATCCTACCTCAAAATAGTGCTCCTTGATCTCCATTTCAACATCAAGCCCAACAAATTCACATAAATGCCTGTGTATATTAATCCTCTGCTCTAAAAACATAGCCAACTTCGAACACACGTCCAAAGCCACCACATATTACCATTGTTTATAAAGCTGCACCACCTTCAGTTAATCCAGCTACCAACTTCGGAGTATGGATACCAATAAATCCCTCAGATCTCAGAAATCGCCTAAACACCTGAAGATATGTCATGTAGGTTCACAAAAGTTAACACATCCTGAAAAGCTGATAATTTGAATTGTACTTGTAGAAACATATGATGCAGTTGGAAGGGAACGAAATTCCCTTCCATAAAAATATAATGTTCCCTTCCATAAGCATAATGCTGATAATCTTAAGAGATGTCATTCCCTTCGAAAAAAAAAGCTAATGTTCAACACTTAGCTATCTGTAACTATTAAGTTTTAGGGAAAAGAAATGAAATTCCATAATTGTATTAATACGATAAGAATTATTTATCATTGAAAATATGACAAGTATTCTTAGCAAGTTTCTCATAACTATAAAATTACATGATTAATTTTTAAGTCTGTCTTTTCACATTAAATAAATGAACTTACTAGCCATATAAAAGTTAGACTTTCATAGTGTATATTATTTGTTATGATATTATTTCAATTGATGATAGTTAAGTTGTGATTGATTCTAAACACTGATTGTAGAGACAAACTTAAAAAGCTAAAGCTTTTAAACTAAGTAGAACTGAGAATAATGATATAAAATGAAATTTTAGCACTACCAAGAGGAGAATGATGACTGTCATTAAAATGAACAAGAACTTTGTGCAAGCATTAGAGATCTTAAACTATTATTCAACAAGGGGGATTAATGAAGACATTGTTATTAGAGTGAACACTAAATGATAAAATTGTAAAGAAACTTTGGGTCAGTTTCTTAGGTTAAAAAATTTACAAAAATATTGTAGGCAAGTCATATTTTACAAATTGAGTAGACAAATATCAAATAACATGCACATAAAGATAGTGTCATCAAGACAAGAATACTGAGATGGATGAGCAAATTTACCACAAATGATAGAGTAAAAATGTTTTCATTTGCAAACAATTAGACATTTCTTAGAAAAAAGAACATAACCTTTTGAGATGGCATGGGTGTTTACAAAGGTGAAATATAGATGCCCCTAATATAAAAGGTGAGTCCATTTACATTTTCAATGTGAAGAAAGATAAGAGACAACTATGAGAACTTAACTAGAAATAATAAATAGATATCCAATTGAACTAAGTTTAACAGTGATACAGAGATCAACGGTAGGAAAAGAACCACGTACCCAACAACAAATATTTTGCTAAGCCCCGTCCCCTTTATTGGATCTTTGGGGATGGAAACGATCCCTTGGCGGTCAACGATGGACTAGTTGCTAAGCCCCGTCGCAAATTTCACCATCTGAGGGCTCACCGCCTCCTTAGCGACGGTGAGGATGCACTGGACCGTGCTCATGAACTGCCGCAGGACGAGGAACGCCATCTGATTGCTCACGGACCGGATCGCCTGAGCAAACCCCCCCGGATCAGCACCCTCGGGTCGGCCAGCTCGGCCCCCAGCCCGCTGATCGCCTTCGACTGGATCTCCTCGACCGGAACGTCCGCCGTAATAGGAAGTGATTTTTATGTTGTCGTTGCTCCGATCCAATCTGTTTTAAGTTGGGGTTAGTGTATCTGTTAATCAAGTTTGCAAAAGGTTTGGGGATTGATTTAGATATCTTTATATTAGTATATTTTCTTCTTCTTTTTTTTTTCCTTAATCCAAAGGAGAAACTGTAATTAAAACTTTTATATATATATATATATATATATATATATATATATATATATATATATATATATATATATATATATATATATATGTATGTTAATAAAGTTTCTAATAAGTTTCTCCGGGACAAATTTGCCCCTACAAAATAAACAAAAGCCAAACCACGTGGCTGCTCTTGGTTTGAACCATACCCACTACACCCTGTATCTCTCATCAGGAGGTCACTCAGGTGCCAATCTAGTCATAACAGTGAGTCACTGTCTGAATTAGAAAGCTGTCATATTCTATCAATTCAAGATCATGGGATCAAAGCTATTGGGCTTATTCCAAAGGTTCAACCAGAAAGAGAAGAAGGCATTGACAATCACCAACCTTAATTGAGTGGATTTTATTTAAGTGATTTCTGATAGTGATAAGATTATGATAACATTTGGTGTTCCTGTTTCTATCAAAAATTCACTTAGTTTTAACTAAAGCCTACTACTTAAAATTGAGATGATAGCTTTGGAGAAAAGATAATTGAAGAATGACAAAATTAAAAAGGCTATTGACAAGATCAAAAGATTAAATGTCATGGATTTGGTTATGAGATCTTAGCCTTAAGACTTCTTAATCTAGTCCAATTCTAATTTGATAAAGAATTATGCAAAAAAAAATCTCAAGTTAGACAGATCGGAGAAAGAGTCACTATCCTTCCAATATAATTTAACAATCTCATATAATTCATTATACTCAATCTAAAAATTTTAAAAATGAAAATCACATTTCTTGGAGTTCGGATCGACATCGACATAATCAATGATTGGACAATGAGCCTAAGGCAAGATGTATTGTGAAAGAATCATTAAATAACTAAAGCTAGTGAAGGTTAACAAGCTTATAATCCAACTAAACTGAGATTTTAGCATCACCTTGTGGTTGTTGGACCAAGTAATACCAAAACCCTTAAAATGAAGGTCTAAAGCTCTTTATTAGATTCAAAGCTACATGGGCGATCTATTGCCCTCGACTAATCGCTTGGGACATGAGAGGAGCATCCTCCAATTGAACTAGTACTCAAAGTTAGAAAAGACCTAGGTCAAATATCCACCAAGGAAATATTAACCACATGCAAAAGTATAAAAGGACGATAAACTATCAAAATGGTTAGGAGGACCCGCCTCCTTAATTAATCCGGTCTTGGATTCTCATATACTAGGCTCGTATTAATGATTGGATTTGTATTAGGTATTATAAGAAAGGCTATAGTATTAACTTCGACAATTAACATTATAACTAAAACACCAACATATGAATCCACTGACGAGGCCATCTCATCTATCATAGTAGAAGATGATGGTTCACCATAGTCGGCACGTGCTTGTCACATGATTGTAACATTTTCTTCGGCGGCTTCTAACCACCACCTTGTAGAGGAACTCTATTGCCCGGATGTCATCATTGAACATAGATCTAAAAGTCATAAACAGAGTCCTCCTAAGACAAAGGGCAACAGGCACCCGCCACATTAGAGCTTTCCTATTGCGAGGGTAATTGCTCATGCAATACATTATCATCTCCTTACCCATGGTCAAGGGGGTGCTAGTTGTAATATTAGGACATTCAAAGTTCTTGTGGCCAATACAACGATATTGAAAATAATTCTCATATGCCAAAACTTAAAAAATTTCCTCGTGGGGTTCATCAGTACAAATGTCTTGTTTAAGGAGTTTTGATAAATCCAGTTCAACACAAATTCACACAAAATTATTTCATTTAGAAGATAAAAACCGATCATCTAATTTAAGCAATCGACCCATTATTGAGGCAGCGTGAAAAACACTAATAGGAGTCTAGTATTCAAATGGCAAACTAAGCATCTGGACCCAAAATGGAGCATATGAAAATTACCATATAATAGGTTAGAAGTTAAGATGCCATGGAATAAGGTGAAGTGTTCCCCCATGGATCATCTAGAGACTAAATTTTAAAGTTTTAGATTTCAATGAAAAATAAAACAAAAAAAATCCTCGACCCGTCTCAAAGATTTACAGTGGAGAAGGAAGAAGCCAAAGTCGAGCGATTAAAGCATGACTATCATCCAAAGGAGACAAACTCCTCAAAAATCTAGCAACGAGAGAGCTAGCTCATGATTTCCTTATATTTAAGAGCTTAGTCGAGTCAAATAAAATGAAATCCTTCAAGAAATTTTTGATGCGATCGAAAATACTTGAGGTAAATAGTAAACCCTCCTATAAAGAATGAGGGCATTCAAAGATTACTTGTGCCTAGGAAACTCCTTACTTAGCATCCCATTATCCTTGTGGGAGCATAGAAGACTCATCTTTAAAAGGTAGTGTGGCTCTAGTAGCAATGGTTGTGTATGACGGAGAGGTCACCCCCTTAGTTGTGGGAGCAACAATTGTCAGGTCCATAAAAAGAGGGTGAGAAACATAAGTAATAGGGTTGGCCTAGAGGGCAGGCAACGCTGAAGCAATAGCAACCGAAGCATAAGAGGCTAAGAGAGGAGGAGGGACAGAGGAAGACGGAGGGGGTGCTGGGGTTTTATCATCCCCAACAAGTTTCTCACTCTTAACACCTAGAGTCTTTTGCTCTAACAACACCTAGAGTCTCTATTCTTATATTCTTATAGTAATAGTGATTTTTTTGGTTATTTAGTAAAATTTATAAATGAATATATTTTGATATTAGTTAGATTCATAAATCGATATAGTGAATTTTATAGGTATTATATTATTATTCTCAATACAATGGTAAGTGTTGAATCTCGGATTTTGATGATGAAACTAATTGATTGTGTTTAGATGTTTAACTGCATTTTAAGTGATGCAGGTCTATTCGATCAGGATTAGACAATTGACGCAAGAGGAATTGACGTTGCGCCGGAGGAGATCACGTCAGGATATTGGACGGTAGAATGCTTCGGACGTCGGGCATCGGGCCAAGGAGAGCGGAATTGCGCCAAGGATATCGGGGTTGTGGAGGTCAACCGCCGATTGGGCAACAAGTCGCAAGAGAGGACGATGCGCTGAAGAATCGGACGAAGCGCTAACCAATGACATGCCGGGCAACAGAATGTCAATTCACGTTGTAATAATTGTCTAGATCGGAGTAGAGTTTTGGTTTGTGTGTGCAGGATTAACTACGATAACGATGAAGACATAAAGTGAAATAAAGTGCCGGAGTCAAGCGCAAAGGATTTGTTGGGAGTTCGAGAGTCGGATGGAAGTCCAAAGGTTCATCGGGAATGCTGCCAGAACTAGCCGAGAATGAGTAGGGAGCTTGCCGAAGGTTTTCGGAAGCTCACCGGAAGGTACGTCGGAAGTTCGCAGAGCTCGCCGAGAAAGATCGTAGCTTGCCGAAGAAGGTCGTCGGAACTCGCCAAGATCAAATCGTGAAGTCTAGGAGCTTGCCGGGAGTCCGCAAAATGGTTTCCGAGAGTTTATCGAAAGACCGCCGAAAGTTCGCCGGAAGAAGTCTTGACTTGTGGACTTTGTAATAGCTTAGGAAATATCTTTAAATTCATAGTTAGCACATTAATTAGGGTTAGGATTAGGTGTTAATCTTATAACCCAAGTAGGGGCCAATTGGGCCCGAGTTCGGACTAGTTTAGGTCAAGTTTGGAGCCTAACCAATGAGCTGAAATAGTGTAGGCGGTGGCACCACCAGACTAGGCGGTGGCACCGCCCAGAGCCTGAAGTATCAAGCGGTGGTACCGTCGGACTGAGCAGTGGCACCGCCCAGCACCCGAGAGTTTGGGCAGTCGCACCGCCCACAACCCGAGAGTTCCGGTGGTGGCACCGCTAGAACTCTGTCAATGTTGAAATTGACAGGCGGTGGCACCGCCAACCTCAGAAACCCAAGAGAATTCACTTTGGAGCCCAAATTTGAATCCTCTTGGGGCCTATAAATACCAATCAATTCTCAGCTGAGAATACAACCTTTGAGAAGTTAGAGATTGAGATAAAGCCTTAGCAAAGTATTTAGCAAGTCTTGTTTTCAATAGTTTAAGTGTTCACCTCCCTTATTCTCTTTGAAAATCTGTAAGAGTGTGAACGACTTATAAAAGGTTGTAAGAGGGGTATTTGTCATTACCCTTCAAAGTGATTTGCTAGTGGAAGTTGGGAGCCTCATCGAAGAAGGCTTCGCAAGTGGATGTAGGTCATTTGACTGAACCACTATAAAATTGGCATGTTCTCTGGTTTGCATTTACCTATTGCTATTTACCTTACTGCAAACCTTTATACGTGCTTTACTTCCTCATTACTTTTGCTGCACACCTTTACGAACATGCTTTCAAGTTAAGCACTTCCGAGTTCGGTTTTTATCGTACGAAAGATTTTTCAAAACCAACGTTTTAATCCGCTGCACTAATTCACCCCCCCCCCTCTTAGTGCCGCTCCGATCCTACCAATTGGTATCAGAGCCCGGTATTTCTCATTTTGTATTTACACCCGAGAGAAATGGGTCTTCAAGGCTTTCAAGAGGGCTTTTCGGTTGTTCGTCCACCATTGTTTAACGGATTGGACTACACTTATTGGAAAACTCGAATGAGAGTTTTCTTGATTTCTATGAATTTGGATTTATAGAATATTATTGAAAATGGTTTTTAACTTCCCTCTAAACCGATGAACGAATGGTCGGATTTGGAGAAGAAGTATTTTTCTTTAAACGCAAAGGCTATGAATGCCTTATTTTACGCTTTAGAAAAAAATGAGTTCAATCGGATTTCTACGTGCGAAACGACTTTTGACATTTGGCGAACACTTGAAATCACGCACGAGAGAACTAGTGATTTTGAGCTTTTTCGAATGCAACCAAGCGAGACTATAGGCGACATGTACACCCGTTTCATGGATGTCGTCAATAATCTAAGAGTTCTTGGTAAATCTTTTTCGAATTTTGATCTCGTAAGCAAGATCTTAAGATCCCTTCCAAAAAGGTGGGATCCTAAAATAACCGTAATACAAGAGATAAAAAATTTAAATGATTTTCCATTAGAAGAATTAATCGGGTCATTAATGACCTATAAAATAACACTTTTGGAACATTTTGAACCCGATGAGCACTTGAACCACCTTCCAAAGAATAGGAAGGATTTGGAACTCCGGACAAATGAATACCACTTGAGCGATGACTCAAGTGATAAGGACAATGATGAACTTGAACTTCGAACACTAAATCTTAATAAGTTCATTAAACAAAAATCTAAAATAAACAATGAACTTGAACGGAGGAAGAGGCCAAAGAAGAGGAAGGCAACCAAGGATGAATCAAGAACTTCCAAAGGTGAAACGACGAATTGGGCTTTGATAGGCTTCGACTACAAGGTAAGTAACTCAACTCTCTTGAATTATTTTGAAATTACTTAAAGTTTTTCATGAGTGCTTAATTTAGATAGTAGGAATAGGAAATAAAAAATTGTTTTTCAAAAATTATATCATGTTTTTCTTTTTAGCATCTTTGAAAAATTAAAAAATTTGATCATGAAAAGTATATTGCTAAGGTTTCATGCATGTTATGTTTTGAAATGTTGAATGATGTATGCAACATTAGGGATGATAATTATATGATATGTGATAATGCTTAGGATTAATCCATGCATGTGTATCTTGATGATTTTATGTCATGTATGAGTTTTTGAAGTAAATGTTGATTTGAAACTCTCATTTTAGATTAACATGTTTTTGGTCTAATCATTTTTATGACGAATTAAGATGACATTCTCATGACATATTAAGATGATATAGTGCATGTACATCTATGTATGAATTTCTTGATAGTCTTTTGATGATAGATATGATATCATGATGTGTTTGGTCTTGACGGCTTTATGACGAAACTTATGTTTCGATTTTAAATGATGATACATATTTTTACAAAAGACTTGAATACCCTCACATGAAATCAATTGTATGAAATGGAAATGAATTTTCTATCCTATTGAAATTAATGAATTTGTTTTACCAATCTTGTGAATCTCATGAAAATAAACATGATGAATATTTTGAAAATAAATGAGTGTATCATGCATTTGGTCTTAATGATTTCTCTTGAACATACTTTTTGAAATCATACTTGATGATGAATATCAAGATATTAAAAGGATATTATCATGGAATCATGCTTGATGATTTGTTTTATGAAATTTACCTTTCCGTCTTAAATGTTGACATTTGTTTTATTAAAGGTAAAGGCATGCTTATAAGAAGCAAATCACATGAATAGAAATTTATAAAAATAAAATGTGATCCTCTATCTTATAGACTTTTCAATAAATCTATGCTTGTCATGTATGAATTTATTGAATGTGACTTTGAGGATGATTTCGGATTTCACAAATGCTTGATTCATACTTATGACATGAGACACATTTTAAATATGAATCATGTTCAATGCTTCAATCATGTTATATCTCCCTTAATTCATTTTGTTCTCCTAGATTTATTTATCAAAGAGGAGAATCTTCCGAAAATGAAATGATACAAATGAATCACTTATTGATATGTCTTTTTGAAAAATCTTTTTAATGTGATGTTGATAATTTGAGGTGCCTGTTGGAATTCATGATATGAGATAATTGAATCCTTGACTTACTTTGGCTTAAAAATAGATGTTTAAAATCTTGCTTGATGAGTTGTTTTATAAGATTTTACCTTTACGTCTTGAACTTTCATGCTTATCTTGATTTGGCATATAATGACTAAGGCATGCTTAAATGAAAAAGAATCACTTAAAAAATGCTTTTCCCATCTGATCGAGATTAATGATTTCATGATATTTTGTGAATCTCAAAATTGATTTTGAGGACTTGATTATGAATTTCAAGTTAACAATTTGATTTGAATGAGTTTTATCTAAATCATAATATTGATCTTGCAAAATTGGAATCACAAATAATATCTTTTGGTATTAATGAATTGATACTCACAATATGAAAGTATTGGTATTCATGACTTGAATTTGATTGAAACATTGCATGCTTAAATTAATCATTCTCCTATGTTTCAAAAATTCTTTAAATGCCTTATGTGATGATTGAAAATTAATTTGCTTTATGATAAATCTATATATACCATTTTGAATCTCTTGACAGTAATGTTGAGATTTTGATGAATTTGACGATTTGAATTTGAATGAGTTTATATTCAAATTATGATCTTGACTTCCTAGATTTACTACTTGAGATTTTTGTTAATCACAATCTCTTCTTTGTACACCTACAATTTTTGTTATTTATAAAAAGAAGAGATTTGATAAAATGAATCATTGTTGACTTAATGTTCGGTATCATGAATACTTTATTATCATACATGAAAATAGTGATAAATATTTTGAAAATAAATGTTTGTATCTGATTTTACATTTTGTGCATGATGAGTTATAGTGATGATTGAAACAATGATTGAAATGATATAAATGATGATTTGGAATCATGCATATAATGATGAGTTTATATGTTTTGAAAATATATATGATGATTTGGTATTATGCATGCAATAATGATGCATGAAATGATGAAATATTCATGATAAAATTATTATTTTGATATTCATGACTTGAATCTTCCTTTCTTTTTGCCAATGACAAAGGGAGAGAAAGAGTTGCTAATGTGCTATCTTGAATTGATGTAAAGGGTCATCTAAAAGAGAAATTAGCTACCTTGCACAAGTCAAGAAAATGCAAAAACTTGCTTACTTTCTTGCACATCTAAACAAAAGATACAAATGTAACACTTGCCAAATTGTTTGATTGCCTCATGTAAAACATGATCCCTTGCTAGTTTGGTATTTTGCTAAGGAAGTAAAAATGACACTTCTCAAAAGAGAAGAAAGAGCTTGCTTTCTTGAACATCTTTAATTTGCTAGCTAGTATGTAGTAAAACTTGCATATCATAAAAGTTGCTTGCTTGTAGAGAAGCAAAGAATTGCTATCTCGAAAGAAGCAAAAAATGCAAAACTTAGAAAACTTGCAATATAATTGCTCTTGCCATGCTTTGTATCAAAATTAGGTTGATATCCTTAAAAACATCGCATTAAATTTTTTAGTATCGCAATGTATCACATGTATCGTAAATTAAAATTGTTTAGACTATTATCATATCATGTTTAACAATTGATGTCTTTCATGACATGATTTCTTTGCATTTTTGTCTTGTATGTATCATGTGATGATTGAAATATTGATTGATGCAAATTCATAATTTATGTAAAAGTCTAAATCATTGGTTCCTCTCCTTCTTTTCGGCAATGACATAGGGGGAGAAAGATTGCTAGCTCAAGGCAAATGCTGGCTAGCTTGTACTCTTCCCTTCTTTTCGACAAAAACAAAGGGGAGAAAGCTTTTGCTAGTTAGAACATGCAAAGAAAAGCAAAGTGAAATCTTGCACAAGAAACAAGTGTTGAATTGTCATGATTGAACTTAAGAATCTTACTATGCTTATATGTTGTGATGAAAATCTAGCTTCACAAAAACTTGAATATCTTTTAAAATAGCTAGAGCTACTTCTCCTTTTGTTGATGACATAGGGGGAGAAGTATATTGATGAGTTCATGCATTGAATTGAATATTTTATATATATTTGCATGGTGGTTTAAATGTTTTTCATAACATGTGATGAATGTTGCTTGGATTTGGGATAATCCAAGTATTCTATCAATGACATATTGATAGGAGGAGTTTGGTTAAACTCCGGGGAGTTAAGGTTAACTCTGGTAGTCATCAATTAGTTGTCATCATAAAAAAGTGGGAGATTATTGAATCTCGAATTTTGATGATGAAACTAATTGATTATGTTTAGATGTTTAACTGCATTTTGAGTGATGCAGGTCTACTCGATCAGGATTAGACAGTTGATGCAGGAGGAATTGACATTGCGCCGGAGGAGATCACGTCAGGATATTGGACGGCAGAACGCTTCGGACGTCGGGCATTGGGCCAAGGAGAGCGGAATTGCGCCAAGGATATCAGGGTTGCGAAGGTCAACCGCCGATTGGGCAACAAGGTGCAAGAGAGGACGATGCACTGAAGAATCGGACGAAGCGCTAACCAATGACGTGCCGGGCAACAGAATGTCAATTCGCGTTATAATAATTGTCTAGATCGGAGTGGAGTTTTGGTTTGTGTGTGCAGGATTAACTACGATAACGATGAAGACATAAAGTGAAACAAAGTGTCGGAGTCAAGCGCGAAGGATTCGTTGAGAGTTCGAGAGTCCGACGAAAGTCCGAAGGTTCGTCGGGAATGCTGTCGGAACTAGCCAAGAATGAGTAGGGAGCTTGCCGAAGGGTTTTCGGAAGCTCGCCGGAAGGTACATCGGAAGTTCATGGAGCTCGCCGAGAAAGATCGTAGCTTGCCGAAGAAGCTCGTCGGAACTCGCCAAGATCAAATCGTGAAATCTAGGAGCTTGTCGGGAGTCCGCAGAATGGTTTCCGAGAGTTTATCGGAAGACCGTCGGAAGTTCGCCGGAAGAAGTCTTGACTTACGAAATTTATAATAGCTTAGTAAATGCCTTTAAATTCATAGTTAGCACGTTAATTAGTGTTAAGATTATGTGTTAATCTTATAACCCAAGTAGGGGTCAATTGGGCTCGAGTTCGGACTGGTTTGGGCCAAGTTTGGAGCCCAACCAGTGAGCTGAAATAGTGTAGGCGGTGGCACCGCCCAGCACCCGAGAGTTTGGGCGGTGGCACCGCCCAGAACCCGAGAGTTCCAGTGGTGGCACCGCCAGAACTCTGTCAATGTTGAAATTGATAGGCGGTGGCACCGCCAGCCTTGGAAACCCAAGAGAATTCAAAATTTGGAGCCCAAATTTGAATCCTCTTGGGACCTATAAATACCCCTTAATTCTCAGCTGAGAATACAACCTTTGTGAAGTTAGAGATTGAGATAAAGCCTTAGCAAAGTCTTCAGCAAGTCTTGTTTTCAATAATTTAAGTGTTCACCTCCCTCAATCTCTTTGAAAATCTGTAAAAGTGTGAACCACTTGTAAAAGGTTGTAAGAGGGGTATTTGTCCTTTCCCTTCAAAGTGATTTGCTAGTGGAAGTTGGGAGCCTCATCGAAGAAGGCTTCGCAAGTGAATGTAGGTCATTTGACCGAACCACTATAAAATTAGCGTGTTCTCTGATTTGCATTTACTTATTGCTATTTACCTTACTGCAAACCTTCATACGTGCTTTACTTCCTCATTACTTTTGCTGCACACCTTTACAAATACGCTTTCAAGTTAAGCACTTCCGAGTTCGGTTTTTATCGTACAAAAGATTTTTCAAAACCGACGTTTTAATCCGCTGCACTAATTCACCCCCCCCCCCCTCTTAGTACCGCTCCGATCCTAATAGTAAGAAGGTAATAAGTGAAGTTTTATCTATGCTTTCGTTTTGATGTAGTAGATTTAACTTGGTTTGGTTTAATTTTTTAATCTTATTAAATTTAAATTTGGGAAGACTCGTAGGTAACTTAGTTGCTGATGAAGTATTCTTATATCCAAGAAAAATTTGACATGTTCAATTTTCTAAAATTGCATATGCTTTTCGATATTCTAAATGTTTTTGTTTTTGTTAGACACATTATCATGTGGGGATGCTTTGTCCAATTAGGACCCTCGTATATTTATATCCTCGATAGACATATCATATACAATAAGTTATTTATTTTATTAGACATATCAAATACTCAAATACTTATATCTTAGAGGAATCATCTACGGAAAGATGCTTTGTCAGGTTAAGGTGTATCGGGTTCTTTGACATTTATATCCTAGGTAAATATATCATACATGAAAAAGATGTTTTAGCCGATTAGGATGCACCAAACACTCTCTAACACTTTTATCTAGATATATTAGGCGTAAGGAGATGCTCCAGCTAATTATGGTATATAAATGATTTGAATACTTACGTCCTAAGTGGATGTATTCATACATAATATAATGGTTTGCCTAATTAGAACTCATCAAACTCTTAGATGCTAATGTCCTACTCGAACATATCATGTATAAGAAGCTATTTTGACTGCTTAGAGTACGATTTATAGTTTAATGCTTATATCATAGGTGAACATATCATGCACAATAAGATATTTTTTCAAATTAAGGTGCATTAGATGCTCTAAACCCTTTTGTTTAAAATGGACGTATCAGACATAATGAAATGTTTTTCCTAACTAAGTTGTATCATAATATTTTGGATACTTATGTCCTAACTATCATGTGTGAGAAGGTGATTTGCCTGGATAGAACACATCAGGTGATTATGTTTTTGATGGATGCTTCATGTATGGAAAGATATTTTACTTAATTATGATATATTAGAATCATTAATATTTATATCTTAGGTGAGTACCTAAAAAAAAATTATTTTACCCGATTAAAATACATCAAATACTCCAAACATATTTATCCACGATGGATACATCAAGATGGATACATCGGGTGCAACAAGATATTTGAAGTAATTAAGGCAAATCAAGGAGCATTGATGTTAATGTCTTAGACGGACGCATTTGCTTTACCTGAAAAAATAATATTTCAAAAACAAAACAAAATTATAGCCTGATTGCTATGAGAATAAAGAAGTATGTCCATGCAATGTGGAGGTGAATCCAGCTTTCATGACATAGCAAATAGATATAAGGAGTCCAAACATTTGGAGAAGGTTAATCTCCGTTGAGAATACTGAAGTTGATACTTTCAGATTGAACAGAATTCCATGAGAAATTTGTCAACAACATATGCAATAACATGGCAGCAATAGTGCACTAATAACTACAACATGGTAGAAGTTTTGCTCATCATGCAGCCATTGTTACATTCACCAGAATCTAAAAGCTACAATATGGTAGAAGCAAGGAGCAACGACAATCGACCGCATCCGGTGCGGTGGCGATTGAGAGCACAGATCGAGCGACGACAACGGTGGAGAGCGTAGGTCGAGAGTGGCGGTGGCGGTCGAGAGCACAGGTCAAGTGATGACGACGGTGGAGAGCGTAGGTCGAGAGTGGCAGCGGCGGTCGAGAGCACAGGTCGAGCGATGACGATGGTGGAGAGTGTAGATCGAGAGTGGCGGTGGCGATTGAGAGCACAGGTCGAGCGATGATGACAGTGGAGAGCGTAGGTCGAGAGTGGTGACAGCGATCGAGAGCATAGGTCGAGTGGCGACAATGATCGAGAGCATAAGTCGAGCGACAACGACAGTGGAGAGCGTAGGTCAAGAGTGGCGACAGCGATTAAGAACACAGATCGAGCGACAACGACAGTGGAGAGCGTAGGTCGAGAGTAGCAGTGGCGGTCGAGAGCACAGGTCAAGCATCGGTCGAGCAAGAGCGTAAAGAAAGAGGAGAAGAAAATAAATGGTTAGGTTAAAGAATGTATATTTAATAATTAAAAATAAAAATATTATTTTTTTCGTCGATAAAATTAATAACATAAAAAAAATTTGGGTTAAATGTTTTCTTTTCGCAAGTATAGAGATCTAATTCTTCTTTAAATCATTGCTTTTTTAGAAAATGATTGTGAGTTTACATCGATTATTGGCATACTTGACCTAGAGTTTTTCGGGGCGCTCAAAACTAAGTCGGAGATGATGCATAGGAGGACCTTCAAGTTGTGGTTGATGAGACATCGGATCCTAGGTAACTGCAACCTGTGCTAGTCATGCAAGAAGTGTAAAATAATTTGCATCATCATCTCCATCAAAAACTTTAATATATGGGGGAAGAAGTATGATCCTATAAGGTGACTTGATTGAATGTAGTGTTTTTGTGTTTGAGAAAGATTTGATTCATCTAATTTCTATCTAAATGAATGTATCCAGCAATGCTCTTCTTATGTTTAAGTTAGTTTGTTGGATAAGAAAAGTTGGAAAGAATGTTGAGAGTTTAACTTGTGAAATGAAGATGTCCTCTGGTTATTTATTACATTTGTTTATGTCATGTTGACATGACATGCTTTGCTGTTTGTCGTAGATTTAACCATAATTATCATTTCAATTACCTATTGCGGTTCTTTAAACTTCTTTAGATCTTTCATTTAAATATATTTTATATGTTGCGGTTCTTTTTTCAATAGATTTTCCCTACAATATTTCTAGTAATCATTTTTCCATTAATTATAGTTTCAATCTTTAGATCAGTCCAATAGTTTGAAGTGCTCTTTGAAATATTTTATTAATCGATCAAGTATCAATATGAAAACACATCTTAATACAAATATACAATGTTTATTTCAATTTTATTATTATTTTATCAAATCATATCACACGATACAAGTTGACGTATCAACCGATATATCGATATCATACTGGTCTGACAAGTTAGAAGAACCACTTGTTGTGTTAACAGGTTACCGAGTCTGTGACAGCAAACATCTACACTCAATCCAATTATTCATGTTATAGTACTGCTTGTTTGAGATCAGTCTACATGACTTTAGTCTCACAAGCATTCAGCCTTAGATATGGAGTAGCAGCAGGTTAAACTCTTGGTTTCATCTCAATTTGCTTCATGACATAAACAGAACATGAAACTATGAGGACATGCAATGCTTCATAACCAGCAACACAATGATCCTCATCTCCATTTGTAATCGAGCTGGAGGTAAACATGGCAGAGAAACTAGAAATCAAACGACAAGAACAGCTTCATGACCATATTTCATTCAGAATACAACTGTAACGGCAGCAGCTAAGTCCAAAAAGTTCTCAATCATAATAACTTAATATTGGCTGTCATCATCAGCTACCACTAACTAGAAAAAAATAGATCAAATGACGACGCTCATTGCATTTCATTCTTCACCAAAGCATTTCGACCTGGACGAGGAGAAGAAAGCAGTTTCGAACTTGGATTATTCACTAACCAATAATATCGGATGGCACAAAGGCCATCAGTGCAAGGTTGCCCAGCATCTGGAATTTCTCGATCCATTGAGGTTGTAGTGTAAACAAATTGGGCCAGCAAAAGTATCACCTAGCATACAAAAGCTCCAGCAAATGAAACATTTGTGGCACATTGACCAACAAGGCAACTGAAGCAGAAAACTGACCTTGAGTTCAGACAATCCAGTGGTCATCCGATTGTAGACATCAGTGAATCCGAGTGGAGTCAAAAAAAGAGGTTTGGAAGGGTGCTTTAAGCAGCTGAAACTCCTGGAACTCACCGATTTGCAGGTGAACTGGCAGCATCATCAGATGTTCCAGTGGCTGCTCATCTTGCAAGATACCTGCCGTTGAATCAGCCATGTTCACTGCAGGCTGAGTGGTACTCGCATTCTGTGTATTTACAAACTTCATAGAACTTGGTCCAGCTAACCAAGAATCATTTGACAGAAGAGAGAGAGCACGCCGAAGATCCGGTGTTATGTTCGTGTTAGATGCAAATGCAGATGCTTCCAGATCTGTAAAGCATAAGAACATCACTTTATTTAACCTTGATTGTACAAACTTCAAGGTCAGCTTGAAAATGAAAACCACTACATCTAGATCAGTACAAGGGAGTGTGCATCCATCATAGGTAACCAACTAAAAAGAATGGCTTCTATACATAACTTCCCTGTTACGGATAGGCTGAATGGATGGATGTCTTCACATCAGTCGACCATAAAAAGAAGATCAACCCTATCCATCTAGGGACTATCAATAATATAAGCAGTCTTGTCCTTAAAAACAAAGAAGCGGTTTCCCTAACTCAAAACCCTTATCACTGAGGTCACTAAGTAGTAACCTTACTTTTGCACTCATGTTCATCTTCTATTCAATCACCAATATCCAAAATAGAATTCTGTACATTGAACTGTCACATAATGGTAGTTTCTTGTTGTCCATGACAAAGAATGAGCAAGTGAAAGCACAACAGAGAACTTCAAACTGTGACAAGCAATCAAATGAAGTTTGCAGTGTTCATAAAGAAATGCTGCGAGGATTCAAATATAGCTGGCATCCTCCAAATCAGTCAGTAACTAGAACGGAAAATGTCAGTGCTGTTCCATACCAGCAACTCAACAAACATGAAGAGTAAATTATCGTGACAGAGTACGAATTATTAAGATTGTGAGAAGCAAGTATACAAACATCAGATGAAGCATTTTTGGAGTATTGAGTGTCAAAACCCAGAAGGAAATGGAAGCAGTTGTAAAAGGTCCAATAAACAAAGAATTGATCCTTGTAATAAATAAACATGTAAGATCTGGTAGACAATTTACACGGATATACTGAAAGATTAGTTGAATCCTCAAAAGAACCAAATGATGTCAAAGAGTTTGTATTTGAAATACAACTAAAGATGTCCTATTAAAGAATTGTGTCAATCTTGACTAGATGAAGCAATATGGGTTTGTTGAGTGTCAATACCAAAGGGAAAGAATTAAACATTTAAGATCCAGTGGACAATTTACATGGATATACCAAAAAGTCAATGAATCCTCGGAATAACCAAACGGTATCATGACATGAAAGAACCTGTATTTGGAATACAATCTAAAAAGAGACAATAGAACAATCCAATTCTCATAATTTATAAGCAACAGAAGGAATGCAGGATTCCAAGGACTACTGGATCTAGGCAGCATCATGGTATAACAGAGGTTTGTAGATTCTATCATATGCTTGAGTGTGAATTGGACATCATCATCAACTAGTTGCTGCTTAGCAGCATCTCTTTGGGGATCGACTTAGATAGGATGATCATGGAAACATGATCAAATGCAGAAATAATGCATCATGCAGCATAGGTCTCATCTTAGGCTTCCTGCAAATAGTATCAGGTCTGGGGTTCGAGCATATTAACTAAAAACTGATACTTTATATTTAAATTTTAATTGATAAAGTTCTTTAGGAGCCTCAAGGGGTTTGGTTGACCGAGTGAGTGCTAATATGTAAATCAAGTCAGCTGGTAATTCCTCCCTAAAAATCAACTAGAAGATCTTAACTAGATTTTGATTCTAGGCCAAATATAATCGAAAAACAAAGACTTTACATGGTTTCCCACTTTGTTTGGACTTCAAGTTCTAAACTTTGAAAATGTCAAGTCCATTGATTGATGTTTCACCTGATCGGTATGAAATGGGTGGTATATATCAGTCTGGACATGAATTGACTACTGCCTTTCTGGATCAGTCCAAACGGGAATTGGCACATGGACTACCGCCTTTTTGGATCAGTCCGATCCAGACCTTTAAAAATAATTAAAAATAGGCATTCGCGAGCCCTCTTTTCCCCGAATGCAAGCCCTCATTTCTCCTCGTATAGCTGCTCATCACTACTCATCGTCTGCCCCGCTGCCCTCAAGAATGCTTCGTCCTCTTCCTCGTCCTTTATTGTCTTCTTCCTCCTCTTCCTTCATTGCTTCTTCTTCTTCCTTTCTCTTCCTCCTCCTCCTTATGTTTCCTCCTCTTCCTCCACCACCTTCTATTCTTCTTTCCTCTTCCTTCCTCCTTAGTTTTCCTCTTCTCCTTCTTCATCTTTAAAACACCAATACATACTGTTGTATCATGTGTCAGGACATCAATACTGACTGGAACATACCTGTCCAGTCATGGTCCAGTATACAAAACAACAATCCTTAGTCAAGTCTCAATCTAAAGAGGTGTTATTTGCCGTACCACGTGTCAGTACACCAGTACTGACTGGTACATACTGGTCCAGCCATGGTCCGGTATACAAAACAGCAATCCCTAGTCAAGTCTCGATCTAAAGAGGTGATACTTGTGGATCATAAAGTACCATCATAGTGAAATAACAACATATTTTTCAGGGATGCAAACCTTTTCTTCACCCTTTTCCTGTATAACAACATAGTGAAATAACAACATACTTGGTTTGGTTTCTTTTCTCTCTCTTAGCTCTTCTAATATCTCTTTTTCTAATATTGCATCAGCAGTATAAAGAATCAAGTAGCTAGGCACCCCTTATTTTAATTTCTATTTGAACCAGTCTTAAAACCAAAAAAATATATTTATCTATCTTCCCTTTTCCTCTCTTAGCTATATTATCTTTTCCACTAACACTTCTACTACTAATTAGATAGCAAAACAGAATCTGTATTTCAATTCATATATCAGCCAAAATCAGATAGGACAGCTTCCTGCTCTACCCGTGTAGATTTTGACAGCACCAAAATTAAAAAGGCTAGACGTAGATATTAATTGCAAATTTTGCAGAAAATCTCATTGGCTAGAGAAAATATCTTACATTCGAAAGTATCAATGGTGATGCATTCGAAAGTATGAAGCTAAAACTGTTTGTCAAAATCATAGTAAAGAAAGAAACATATTCCAAATGCAACATAGAAATTCATAATTAGCATAAAACTGCAAAAGGAATATATCAAGTTAAATGAAGAAATCCCGATCTGATCAGCATGATCCATCTTTGCATTTCAAACCTAATATCTGCAAATATATTCCCAACATAGATATAGAAATTCATAATTAGCATAAGACTGCAAAAGGAATATCAAGTCAAATGAAGAAATCCTGATCTAATCAGCACCCTCCACCTTTGTATTTCAAACATGAATAATTGCAAATTAGATTGATGATGCAATGCATTCTATGTAACAAAGCTCTGACATAGAAAAGCAACTAATTGTTCCATTTTCACATACTTAGCTTATGCTCATCAACAACTTAAAATTATGTATTATTTATGCAAATGTTTTCATTTAGACTGTCATTGATCTGAAAGTTGATATTAAAAGTAATATGTCTTTCACTTATATTTCGACATGCAAATAAGAATGCCGAATGACAATTTAAGCTAGTGCAAAATGTCTTACTGAGGAAAGGAACATATAATACAAATTCTCCCTTATTAAAGACCACAGCTGGTCCTTCACATGCCATAAATGGTGCAGGCAGAAAGAGACAACAATGTTAGCATATGTGCACCTATAGTACGTGCAGCAGTTGTGAAAAGAGATTAAAAATAGCATAAAATAGGCATTTCCTTTTCTCAGCATACAATTGAAGTACATAAAAGGCACTACCTTGATTGAGGACCTCGGCTGCTGTGCCCTTGAATGACAAGAGTCTGTCCAAGTCATGATTAAGAGTAGAAGCATTGTTTGGTTGACATATGCTGGAAAATTGTAGCTGCCCATCAGTGCATCCTGCTTTATTTGACTTTGTCCAAGACTCTTTAGCTTGAAGAAGCTTGAAGCTGCCTAAGTTATTCCGTGGGAAACTTACAGTGGTTGTCACATGACCCAGAGGAGCTCGACCAAAAACAAGGTTCATCTGATGTCTATCATCTGTGTGGTACCACATTGTTATGAAACATATGTATCAGTCACTTTCATACAAGGTGAAAGGTGACAATCAAGGAATCTACAATCATGCAGCATATACAGTTTAAAAGAAACAATGTAAGAGCCTAAACTAACAAAGAAAAATTCCCAGAAAACAAATGTGATTATATCCAAAGTTTACAAATATACAATTGTCTCTACTCTCAAGTGGTATGAAACTGAAAGGGATAGAAAGATAGTACTAGTACATCGACCATTGGAAGTGCTAGTCATTCACATAGGTGCCCAGTTAACAATCAATTCAATCAGTTTCAGAAGATCTCCCACAGCAACATTCAGAAATAGCATTAGGCATCCATAAAATTTTCTGCCAACAAGTAGCAAGTGTACCATACATGTTATATCAGGCCTACAAAAGCCAATATTTAGTTGCTAATAGAGATTCACTGATATTCTCTATGGTTAGTTGAAATTAATGGACCTGAATTTGGTCAATCTAGTCCATTGAGGGTCCATATTCAGAGGCTTGGATGCACTACCCTACAATGTGCTCTCATATCATGTCCAACATGTTCCCGCAGAACAGCAGAACAAGCGGCTCTTTATATTGCTGCCGAACACAGCAGCACAAGTTGTGTCAGGTCATGCTGGTCTTGATGATCTGGTATCAACTTTAACCAGCTAAAAACTGATTGAATATTCAAAATAAGTAAAATGTTAGAAAAAAGACAGTGATCAGAAAAGAAAATGAAGAAAAGGTTCGAGTAAATGGGTCTAATAACAAGACAGTGAACCAGCCACTGCCATTGGCAAAATCGACAGTGTCAAGGAGCAAAGAAAAGAGTGAACCAGCTGCTGCCACAGTAGGGAGTGTTCAAAAAAAAGTTACCTAAATAGACTTAACTGATCAAAACCTTGACTTAAATCAAACTTCAGTAAAAAGATTCAGTTAGACCCTTAGGTTGAATCCAGGATGCATCAAAATGGCAGGGCACCATACATAACTGAAGTAGACAGTGAACAATATGAAACCAAAATAAATAAAGTACCTGCATTATGTACATAGAAGCTATCCATGTGAAATGCTCAGAATTAAGACCATTGGTGCAATTACTGCAACTTAAGAATCCATCTTAGCCCAGTTATTTAACTTAAAGCAAGAAAAATATAATATTAAAAGATCCACTAGTTGCAGAAAAAGAAAAGTTCCAACACCAATTTAGGAAAAGAGACAGTTCAAGAGCTAGTGATAGCAACTTGCTCTTAATCATATGTATGGATCAATTTCTTTAGTAAAAAAAAAAATGTTCTTTTGAAAAACCATCAAACCTATCGATCAAAAATCTATTTTTCTTTACAGGAAATGAGACACAACTGCTTGAAGCTAGCATATGTTAGAGAATCAAGATTAACTGTTGTTGCAACTTGTAAATTTCAGGGGCTAAAAGTTGAGTAATACCATAATATGATGAAGAAAGCCTAGAAGAATTGAATGAGATTGCTGTTGGCTGTGGCTTTCTGCGACGTGCATTATGATCTGATAAACGTCTTCGGCAACTCCGCTTTTTCTGATCAAACTCGGACAAATCATGGAACCTGGAAGATGGCCAACACTATTTTCAGACTTTTTGACTTTGTCAACTAAAATCATTGAAGAACATTATGCCAAACATAATGATGCAACCATATATCTGGAGAGCATCATAATCCTACAAGACAATACTATAACCAGAATACACTTCCATATAATAATACCCTAATCCAGAGTTATTACTATTTATCATCATTCTTGTTAAGATCTCAAATCCTCTATCATTTGGCTCCGAGTGTTTTATTCACAATAGCCATCTAAGTGTGTTCCCTCAAAGTAATAGCCATCTAACTGAAAATAGCTTCACCTGCTACACTGTTGACAAAACCTGCGCTCTTTACCAGCTACAATCACCTTGGGAGACTTTGAGTGGCTTTCACAGACTCTATGTTTGCGATGATAGTCTTTCGCTGTTGTAAGGTCAATGTTACAACCCTCAACCTGGCAATAAGGACTCTGTAAGTTCTGTTGAGACACCCTAGATTTCTTGGCTAAGGCAGCCGATGAGGTCATAGTAGCTGAGGAAGACAAGTTTTTGATGTTGTTCACTGAAGCAACATCTTCGAAGTAAGTTGGCCCAAGCTTTAAACCTGTAAGTGGTTCCTTAGGGTGGTCTGCAACGACTGGTACAGTCGAAGTTCCAGAATCCTCAACCCTTGCAATAATATTATTGTCCAGGTTATGAGGGGCCCTTCCAGCGGAATCAAAGTTGAGCTGTGATTTTCTCTTTCCTGCCCCAGAAAGGGAATCAACAGATGCTGAGATGGAGCTTTTGGATGAACGATTACCCAATTCCAGAACAGAGGAGGCACCACGACCAGACGAACATACAGATCTATTGCAAATAAAGGCACCACCATCAATCTTCAAGTCAGGTACTTGTGCAGCTTTAGAAATTTCACTTTCTTTTCCACTGAATAATTCCAGAGTTTCCCAATCCCAGGGGAACGGAGTTTTCGGAACCCAGTCCATCAAAGAAGCACTTGTAGCAAGATTTGAAGTATTATTCTGTTCAAGAGGTGAAAAATAAATGCAGCATTAGGTGCTGGATCAGGCAAGGATAAATTCAACAAGAAACTCCCACACGGCTCAGGCAATCTGAAACAAGGAAGTTCATATAAAAAAATTCCAGTGGACTACGCTGTGACTTCTTCCATCCTAATAACCAAAGCTTGTGAAAGTGAACTGTAATTAAAACTTCGTCGAAGGAGGAAGAAAAATTTTTACCTCCAGGAGTCATGCCAGGATGCAATCGATCTCCAGACGCATCGACAGCCAAAAGCAGTACGTGTTCATTAAGAAGATATTGAATCCCAACGCTTGTATTCCTCAGTCCCGGATAAAGCAAGTTCCCTTCACCGAGAATAATGACTGAGATGCATATGGAAGTTACTTTCACTTTCTTTTCTTACAGCTGAAACAAGAACGAAAACACAAGAAACAAATTCCCAGATATATTGGTTTAATCTGCCATAAATCTGTTCAAAGCCCGTACCATCGTATAGTCGATGAAGGAATTAGCACAACAAGTTTGATGCTCCCGGAAAAGAAACCAACACTAGGCTTTTCCCTCTCTATCAAAGACTTAAAAGTTCGCCAAATTTTTGTTTCACTCAAAAAAGACTTCTTATTGTTCTACCACGAACCATTCTTCAGATTTGAAGACAAACGAGCAATAAAAAAGTCAACTTGGGGGGACGAGATCTGACTTCCTACTCTTGGATGGTCGACGGTGGAATTGATTGAAATGGAGAAAGGCGCCACTCCTTTTATTTCCTTTCATTCGAGCCTCTTCACCTTCTCCATCGGTTGACGCACCAGTACATCGGGAAACACACAAAAAACGAGATCTTGAGGAAAAGGGTTGCCGCAAGAACAGATCAAACAAAGCGACCATTCGTGAAATGCGAAGACGGAAGCCGGTACACGCACATGGAACCACGACAGTGAGGTTCTGTGCCCTTTCTCCCCATTTATTACCGCAGTCACCCACCGAACAGCAGATAGACAGGAACTAAACCTTTTTTGCCCATGAAAGCAACTAAACACAATCGTTCTCGCCACCAAAAAAAACGTCGACAAATAAACGGAACGAAAAATACATCATTTCCGAACTACAATTTTTTGTTCCTTTACTGTTGAGCTGACCGTCTATGGTTCAGCGAGCTTCAACAGCTCATAACCCTTTTTTTTTTTTCTTTTAACCTAATCTTAATTCATATTACGAGGGTGTATGATAACTGCAAAAATAAGCAGGACAACAACGAGGATAGCATGGGTGATTAGCAAAAATGAGGAGAAAAAATTAGAAATCCAAAGAAAAAAAAAAAAAAAAAATAAGATCTATATTAGAAATCCAAAGAAAAAATTAGAAATCCGGTAGTATTTTTATTCTAGATTAGATCAGATCTATAATATATTCTAGATATTATGTACAGTGATATGATTCTGGTATCCTAATTATTCTCTTGTGATTGTTATTAAGGTTTTGAATAAGAGATTAAGATTTATATATTCTTTATTCTTATAGTAGATTATCTCTATATGATTTTTATCCTTCGTACTGAAAAGATTTTTAACATATATCTTAATGTTATTGTGATTCTATTTTATTTTACTGCATGTTAATATTTATTCATATATAAAAATTTAATTTCATTTTATATTCCATCATTTACACTTCGCATACACTCACTAATCCTGCTTTCAAAGGATATCAAACAGATCACCGGAGAAGATGCGATTGGATTATGTTCTTGGTTAAAAACCTCCATCTTTTCTACCCAATCTTGATACGAGAATAAAAGCGACTACTTTTTGCGTCCGCATCGCGTAGGCAAAAAGAACACACAAAGTAAGTCCAAAATCCAATTTTTACGAAGGACAGAAAAAGAGAACACCGATGAGGAACTAAAAAGGAGTCGTCTTTAACCCTAATTATTAATTCCATCCCAAGTTCCAACTGGGAGTGGTTGGGACATTGAAATCGGAGCCGTATGCGGGTGCAGCGTTGAAATGAGAGCGGAAACTGCAACCAGAAACACACCTTTAGGCACCGGAAGCGATCGCGTGCGGACGCCTGGGGAGCTCCGGATCTCTCCTCCCTTCTCTCTGCGGCACCAAGAGCGGCACCCCTCACTTTTTGTCTCGAGACAGAGAGACGAGATGGTTAGGCAAAGATGGCAACTGCGATGTGTCGAAGGAGAGAGAGAGAGAGAGAGGAAGAAAGCAAGAGTTCGACTATAAAGAACAATTGGCCTCGTACTTGAATATAATTACAATCTTAACCAATCATTACTACACATTATTAGTCGGGATTTGGTCACCCCTTTCAGAGGGGTTATGGTGCTTCCGGGGGAAGAGAAGATGACAACTCCCAGAGAAGAAGAAAAAGAGAAGTAACTTTCTGAAAGGGAAAGACGAGAGATAAATGACAGCTTCGAAGCATGCATGCATTAGTGGATCTAAAGTAATTTAATTTCTCTAAACATGAGAAAGAAGAGAATTTCCAAACGTAATCTGGTGAGTGTTGACTGTTGATATATGATCATATTCTTGTTCTTGAGGGAAAACATGGTTATGAACAGGATATCCGGAGGTGCAAGTCAAAAGTTGTTGCTTTGGCAGACATCTAATTTCTAGGTTTTGATCCTCTTAGGGAAAAAGACAGGATGAATGATGAATCACATGGTTCAATAAGATTATCCTGTGTCCAAGATATGTTTCTGGTTGAAGTCTCACTTGTGGCTTGTAAGCAGTATCAGCCTGCCGCACATAAAAGATGTACTACTGCACCACAAAGAACTCAATTGTCAACCCTTGTGTTCTCTGCGATGAGGATGAAGAAGCTAGAGATCACCTGTGGTTTTGTTCATATTCTGAACATTGAACTCTCAACCCGAGGATCCTCATAAACATTCTTCCCATCATACACAAGAGTGGCTAGCACTGTCTTAAACTGTTTGGTTGGAGACAATGGCACGTGGAATACTAGGCAGCAATGCCCAGCAACCTGTTCATGAGTGTGAGAGCTAGTTTGGGTGGGTTGACTAATTTAACCCATCTGACTGTTCATACATGTCAGATCAACGTGTGGTAGTTCAAAGACTATTCAACTCATCTAACTCGGGTCCTCAAAGACACACGAAAAGATTTTAATGTCATGTCTTCATGATGAAGCATCAACAGCAAAGTGTGGGCCGAGGAGCCATTTTGCAGTGTTTGTTCATTTGGAGGCTCTTTCTTCTGTCATTTTCTCGTTGCCCAAATACAAAGAAGTTATGGTAAGCATCAAACAAAGCATGTAACAGATGCCAGCGTCGTTTAAGATGAGATTGGTGAACACGTCTGCTAAGTTACAAGATGAGACATGTGGATCAAACCTATGACCTTTTGACGTTGTTACTGGTTTCCTCTCGATGCTGAGAAGCTGAATCTAGCATTTGTTCTCCCCAGCAAGCAGTAGCACTTTGTGTTATATCTCGAGCTTGGAGCGAATCAACATATTTATGTGTTGGAATTCATGACCTAAACCTTGTTCATTATAAGCACTTAAGATGCAGCTACCTTGTGTACTGGTTGTTGACCTTCTTGAGCTTGGAGCTAATAGGATGCAGCTACCTTGTCATCCTGAGCCTCCTGTCCACCATCTCTCTCTCTCTCTCTCTCTCTGGTTGCTGCAATCTCCCCTACTTCCTGATCAGACATCAGGAGATCTGCTGCATATGATTGTTGAGACCTGTGAAACTAGCAATTGTTGCATAAGTCATCTAAAAGGACTGTAACCATGATCACCACACTTCAAGGAACAACAGCTTCCTTGACCACAAGGTGAGACAGATGGGTTCTAGCTACTAAAAATATCATCAACATAATTGCAGAAGATTAGCAGTACCCAAAAGTATTAGCTAGTGGGCACCATGTGTTGGGAAAGGGATACAATTTTTAAGATGTTCTACAATTAAACAAAAATAAAAAATAAATAAATCAAGGTAACATGTAAACTATGGGCTCCACAAGCAACAAAAATATACATGATTACTTGTAGATCAATTAACTGTCTATTATGAGGTCAAGACGGATAGAAATAATAGAAGATAAGAACAATAATTAAAGAAGCTTTATTGTAGAAATGAAATAAGCTTTAGCTTGAATCTATTAACATATTCCCTCTCCTATTTATACAGATTAGGAGGAAGGATTTCCCTCAACAGAATAAACAGAATAGAGAGATTTCCTCATATAATTGAGAAAATCTTATCCTCTATCAAGTTGGGAAAATCAGGAAGATACTTCTCATCTTTCATAGAAAAGTAACAAAAGAATGCTAGTATGTGTAATCTGGAAGTACAAATAATATGGCTGTTATGGAAGCAACATAATTGTCAAAAAAAAGGAAAAGAAACAACCCTAGTTTTCTGTATATTAGCACAGAATCACATCAGTCCCAAGCATCATAATAACAAAGATCATATTTATGATCCTTAGCTGGAAAGGTTTTGATCGACTCCATGATCTGATCCACGATATAACTATGTAAGATGTATTTCGACGTCTCCGGTGACACCTGTATGGAGATTCCCTTCCATCGAAATCAAGTTTGGTTTCTTCTTTTTGCTGTGGTACTTCGTTGCACAGTACCACTTCCAACTTCTATGTGAGCTTAGTTTGGCTCTGAACAACAAGTGCAATAGTATAAATGATAGTGATACATGAACTTTTGTGCGCATGCATGATTGTGAAATTGCTCTTTAACAGCAAGTGCAATAGTACAGATGATAGTGATACGTGATCTTTTGTGCGCAAGCATGATTGCGAAATTGCTCGGTAATAGTTATGGAAAGTCTTTCTCTACTTATTGAGATAAAGCGACACACTTAGACTCTACTTAAGTATCACACAATTATATATTATCTTTTGTAATTAATTATAAATATTGAGATCCCAATTAAAAAGATAATTTCACATAATTAAAAATCAAAAGAGATCAATTTTATTGGAGCAACGAGATTAAATATTTCACTTTCATAAATATAAAGATCTCAATATAACTTTTGAAATTGCAGGGGCCGAGATGCTAAAATTACTAATTATGAGAGTAATATGTAATAATCCATATACATTAAACTATCTTATCATGATTTATCTTCTAAGTCTGAATCATGATATAATGTGTTCCGTGATCTTTGATTTCTTATATGCGGAGATACTTTTTCATTAAAATCAAGATTAGTTTGTTCGTCATCTTGCAGTATTATCTATACAACAACACAACTATCAACCTCTATAAGAACTTATTTTGGCTCTTAAATGATAAGAACAATAGTGGATGGATATGATAGTGATACATGAAATTTTGTGCAAGCAGGATTGTGGGATTATATCTTTTCAAATCTAAGTGATTAATTATTGAGCATCTGTTATTTATAGAGATAAGATGACACACATAGACTTCAATTATAATTCTCATATATCCAAACACTCTATCGTGATGCATGAAATTTATATAAAAATATATAGTTCTTGTAACAAACAAATTCCCTCAACTCTTGTAATCTCATTCGATGATAATGTAGAAAATAGCACACTCGGACCGCGTTGCGTTGGTTTGGCTACTTGTCGATGCTCCTTAATCAAAGAATGGGTAGCTGTAGTCAAAATCGGAAAATGATAGTGTGCTTGTACTGCTTGGCACAGGCCAATCTTTCAAGATTGGTTCTGATTCTGGAAGAGAAATGATTAAGTGCCTTGCATGATTGATCGGGTGGCAACGCAAATTGTTTCTGGACCGGTCATGGGGAAAACTAATAGAATAGTTTGGTTAATGTTCATGTCCACCCCAAATTTAGCCAACTTGTAATCACACAACGAAAGTTGCTATTACCATTAGTAATGTGATGTGAAATGGAAAGAACTTCAGAAATTTTTTAACCAAAAACCAATAAAAAGATTATTATTTTTTAGTTGAAATTGGTTAAATGACAGATCATAGTTTCTTTTCTTAAATTATATGTTTTTTTTTTAATAATAGTTCCTAATATTAGATGATGAAACCTTATTTAATTGATAAGATATATTATAGACTGATTGGATTCTAATGAAAGTTATAGCTAATAGACTAATAAAAAGGAAGTCTATATTAAAGTAGAATTCTTTAGGAGATGTCCTTGATACGAGGAACTCTTATCCGATATCCTTGATGGATTGGCTTCTGATGAAAGTTATAGCTAACGGTTAAGATAGAATTCTTTATGAGATGTACTTGATAGGAGAAACTCTCATAATTACTTATTATAGACTCTCTGCTCTCGTCTATATATAAACAAGACATCTAAGGACTAAATGACGTATGACATGTACGACACATGACATATGATAAGTACAACACACGACGTATGATGGACATGGATACGTGACAGTCATTGAGAGATTACAGTTTCTCTCTTATCCTCTTTATCCCTAATCTATTAATTAAGTGGTCCTATGAAAAGATAGGAAGAGAGAAGAATGAGAGTCTAACTCTCATTGTAGATCGATAGTGATTTTTGGATTCGAAGACCGTGCCCCTACAGATCTGATAAAGTTTTTTCCAAATGACATCGAAAAATATGCATAGTAAATTCGATCTATTATTATTTGATTTCAATTCGAAAGTTTTTCTGCATTATATATATCATATTATAGATTTTATGCTTACAATTGGTATCACAACCTAGTTTTTGAAATCAAATATTTTAGATTTATTATTTTCTCGGCTGTAGCACCAGTGTTGCATGCGACCGTTATGACGGATATGTTGTAGCAACAACTATGCTAGGCAGCGTGTGATGGCCCGGGTCGAGCGCTTGGTTGGTCGCGCAAGCAATCGTGCATAAGCGATAGCGCACACACATGACGACCGCATAGTGGCGGCTGCGCACGCGTAGAGGTTACATCTAGGCAGCAACCGCATCTAGGCAATGCTAATGCACAAGCAGAGGTTGTGCCCAAGCGGTGGCAGCGCATGGGTAGAGGCTGCACCCAAGCAGTTGCTGGATTAGGGTTTCAAAAGGCAAATTATAGTTTTCCCCTTTTTGAGATTAGGGTTTCTTTAGTCAAATTATAATTATACCATTATGAATTTTATTAATTCTATTTTATATTTATCAATAAAATTATAATTTTGCCCCTATGAAATTGAGAATTTATTTTATATCCTCAATTATAAAAATGATCAATATGACTGATCAATTTTTATTTTTTGACTTGCTTAATTGGGCTAATGTTTAATCTCAATTAAATAAAATTTATTAGTTTAATTCAAGATTTTATAGGAAAAAAATTATAAATTATGGTTTGACTTATTGATTACCTTTTGCATGTAGTAAATAAAATCTAATTATTATTCTTAAATATTTATTTGATTATTCACATGTATATATTTAAAATTGTGAAACAATATTTATCTTTCATATAAAGGCATGATTTATCTTTCATCATGATTACAGTTATCATATGAGTTTTTTCTTTTACTGATTAATATTAAATAATTATTATAATTATTCTTTTATTATTAAACTATTTTAACATAAATTAGATTAAAAAAATTTGATGAATATTATTTATAACTCATCTCCCTAAGTTTTATTTGACTAGTAGCTTCCAAAATGGCTTAGGATGATAAACTTATGAGATGTGAATTACAATAAATGTCTTATCATTTATAAAATAATTTAAATTATATTTTATATTACTGTATTGATCTTGTAGCCACAAAGTGACTTAGATCAATGGCTTATAAAATTACATTAAGGAATTAGTCTTAAATAACATCAAGGAAATAATATTCACAATGACACGAGGAGATTTAGATAATCCTAAAGGAAAATCTATTTTAAATAATTATATTGTTAGGTAGGATGATATTATTTTGAATATCCTTATAGTTTAGTATATTATATTCAAAGGTAATAATACTATTCTATAGAGATGGTATTAGTCCTTTATAGATAATCTTGAGTGAACACTAGATATATTAATATTTCACCCAAAGGTGAAATATGGATGATATTAATAGTTCATAATATCTTGGAAACTAAAAGTGTTAATGTTATTTTATATTTTGGAGTGGTACTTTCTTCCATACATTCTCATGCTTCCAGTGTCCTTATAGTGTTTAACTTTGAAAATATTCATAAGAGTGTGTAACTAAAGTAATGAGAAAGTAAAGCAGTTTACAATAAAGGTAAACAACAAAATAGAAATGCAAACCGATTTATAGTGGTTCGGTCGTCGTGACCTATGTCCACTCCCGATTCCTCTTCACTCGAGGCCACCGGCTTCCACTATCGATCTTCTTTCTAATGGGTGAAGATCAACTACCCTTACACTCTTTCTCCTTTTCATAGGTTTAGGAGAGAATATTTACACTCCTCTTTTATAGGTGTTCCCTCACACACCTCCCTTAGGACTATTACTAAGCTCTTAAAGGAGAAACTCTATACTTAAAAGAGTTTTACAACCTTGGAATCATAGAGTTTTTGCTCTCTTTTCATGTGTATTCCAAGTAGGAATTTTTGGGCGATTTATAGACCCCAAATAACTTCAAAACTTAGAGCTAAAATTTAAATCTCTGAGTTTTCGGGGTACTGGCGGTATCACCGCTTGCGTTGGGCGGTACTACTACCTGCAGCACTGACACTAGATGGTACCATCGCTTAGTCTGACAGTAACACCACCTGATACAGTTTGGGAGATTATGTCTAAGAGGTACCACCGCCCAGATTGGTGGTACCATCGCCTGATACTAGACGATACCACCACCTAGTCTGGTGTGACACGGGAGTGTCTAATTTACTACAATCTGATTATATGAGCCTTGATTATGATCTAGTATCTTTTTCAGTCAATAATGATCCCTCATAATCTTTATCTCAGCACACAAAAAAATGATAGCTCATCAGCATATTCTCTGCACAAAGTTAAAGCTGTTTCAAGGTGCTTTTCTTCAAGACAAAGGAATGCATTAAAGGAGTTGGTTGGCAGCTGTGAACATTTCTTCATTACCAATGAGTGCATTAAAATAGTTGGTTAGAAGCTGTAAACACTTAATTTCGAAATTCCCTATGCATGAAGGGTTGTTTCATGCACTAGTATTTATTTTGGAGTTTAGGACTTAGAAAGGACTTTAGAAAATTGAGGATATTGGCAGAAGCTCTCTTGGAGTGCTCTTTTGAACTCTGTATCTCTTGGATGCATCCTTGAGTGGTGAGTCTTTCGCTTTCAGTTCTGTATCCTTGTTTATTATCATTAGGGTGGTGATCTTCTGTATCCCTTTTGATTTTTAAACTTGGTGGTGAGCTATATATCGTTTTATCGAAGTTTCTTCAAAAGTGCGTTCCTTGCCTTTTGTGACATTTTCTATCTGAACAACTGTTATATCGGTTTTCTATCGACATTCATTCTGCATTTTTCCCTCCCTGGTATCAGTTTGGTATCAGAGCCAAAGGCTAGAGATCATGGCAAGGCGGAATGGAAAAGATGTAGTTGGTGAAGGTAGCGATCACGAAGATGACGCTGAGTCGTTGAGGCTGCAGCTACGAAAATTGCTGCGTAGCCTACAAGAAAAAAATGAGATAATCGATGAACTTCAGAGTAGACATAACAAATATGAAAATGAAGCTCGAGAGTTTACTTCTGATGATGATACACTTCTTCCAAGGGAGTCGAGAAGATGTCGGAGAAGAAATGAAGTCCAAGACGAGTGGCAGAATAAATATAACCCCAGATTTGATATTCCTGAATTTGAAGGCAAAATAAATGTTGATGACTTTATCGATTGGCTTAATACAGTAGAAAGAATTTTCGATTTTCATGAACCACCGGAACAAAAGAAGGTCAAACTTGTGGCACTCAAACTCAGGCGGAATGCATCTTTTTGGTGGGAAAATCTGAAGAAACAAAGAGAACATGAGGGGAAGAGTAAGATTGTTACATGGGAGAAAATGAAAAGGGAGCTAAAGAGAAAATATTTACCTCATAATTATAGACAAGAGATCTTTCTCAAAATACATGATTTCAAGCAAAAAGATCTTAGTGTGGAGGAGTACACTGCAGAATTTGATAATTTGATGTTAAAAGGAGAGCTTGTGGAACCGGAAGAGCAAACAATTGCAAGATACTTGGGAGGTCTGAAGTATGAGATTGCTAAAGTTGTTCAGCTACAGCCATATTGGTCTTTAAATGATGTGAGCAAGCTGGCATTAAAAGTTGAAAAGCAACAGAAGTTTGAAAAGAGTTTTCGGTATAGCTCAAAAGAAGGCTACACAAAAGGAGGAAGTTCCAAGCCTACTGTCCAAAGCAAGGTGATATCGAAGGTGCAAGAAAAGGGTGAAGAATCTGCTGGCAGCAAAAAAACACCTAATTCTTCTACCCCAAGTGGCCGAAAATGCTTCAAATGTCATGGTTTTGGGCATATCGCATCAGATTGTCCAAATAGGAGGATTGTAACTTTGGTTGAAGATCATAGTGATGGAGGAGAAGATGAAACTGACAACGAACCAAAATACGATGATGATGAGGAAGAGATTACTTATGCTGATCATGGTTTGTCTATTGTATTGCAACGTAGTTTACAAGTGTCATATGTGGCCGACGATGAAAGTTGGGTGAGAAAAAATGTGTTTCACACTAAATGCACTTCTCTTGGCAAGGTGTGCTTGGTGATCATTGACAGTGGCAGTTTTGAGAACGTGGTTTCTTTGGAGATGGTGCAGAAGCTGAAGTTGGATACGATCCCTCATCCATATCCATACCAATTATGTTGGTTGCAAAAAGGAAATGACATCAAGGTAACTAAAAGATGTTTAGTTTCATTTTCTATTGGCAAGTATTATAAAGATAAAGTGTGGTGTGATGTTGCCCCTATGGATGCTTGTCATTTACTATTGGGAAGACCTTGGCATTATGATAGAAGAGTGTTGTATGATGGTTATAAACATACTTATTCTTTTAAAGTGAATGAAAAGAAGATTATCTTAGCTCCATTACAACCTTCCGAAATCAGTGCGCCAAAGAAGGAAGTTAGTGCTTTTATTTCTTATAGAGAATGCAGATATGAATTGGACAAGGGCGGTCATGTTTTGGCCCTAATGGTAGTAGAGGAGAACGAACAACATAAGGAGACACCGAAAATCATGCAACCAATCCTAGAAGAATTTCAAGATGTTATACCGGAAGAGATTCCACATGGCCTTCCACCTTTGAGAGACATTCAACATCGCATTGATCTTATTCCAGGGGCTGTTCTACCTAATAAGGCTGCGTACAGAATGAGTCCTAAAGAACATGAAGAACTTCAAAGGCAAGTTGATGAATTAGTGAAAAAGGGGTTAATTCGGGAGAGCATGAGTCCCTGTGCAGTTCCAGCCTTGTTGGTGCCTAAGAAAGATGGTTCTTGGAGAATGTGCGTGGACAGTCGCACCATCAACAAAATCACAGTGGACTATCGCTTTCCTATTCCAAGGTTAGATGACTTACTTGATCAATTGTGTGGTGCTTGTATTTTCTCAAAAATTGATTTGAGGAGTGGCTATCACCAAATAAGAATGAGGCCCGGAGATGAGTGGAAAACAGCGTTTAAAACAAGAGAAGGCTTATATGAATGATTGGTTATGCCATTTGGACTATCTAATGCTCCTAGCATATTCATGAGATTTATGAATCACATACTTAAGCCATTCATTGGAATATTTGTTGTTGTTTATTTTGACGATATATTAGTGTACAGTAAGAGTGAAGAGGAGCATATGAGTCATCTGACAGAAATCTTTCTTATTTTGAGGCAGCAAAAACTTTATGCTAATCTAAACAAATGTGATTTCTTTACTTCTAGTGTGGTGTTTTTGGGGTATGTTGTTTCAAAAGATGGAATCATGATGGATCAAAGTAAGGTGGAAGCTATTCTCAATTGGCCAACACCTGCTTCATTACATGATGTGAGGAGTTTCCATGGCTTAACATCTTTTTATAGAAGATTCATCAAGAGTTTCAGCTCTATTGTCGCTCCAATCACCGAATGTCTGAAATGTGACAAATTCAAATGGACTAGTGAGGCTAACGATGCTTTTGAGCTTTTGAAAAGAAAGGTTACTGAGGCTCCTATCTTAGTTCTACCAAATTTTGATAATGTGTTTGAAGTTGAATATGATGCATCTAATGTGGGAATTGGTGCTGTTTTGAGTCAAGACGGAAGGCCCATTGCATTTTTTAGTGAAAAGCTGAATGATACAAGAAAGAAATACTCTACTTATGATAAGGAGTTTTATGCGATTTATCGAGCTTTGTCTCATTGGAGTCAATATCTTCTCGCCAAGCCATTTGTTCTATATTCTGATCACGAGGCATTAAAGTTCATTAATCATCAGCACAAGCTAAACAAGAGGCATGCAGCTTGGGTGGAGTTCTTACAATCTTACAACTTTACAATCAAGCACAAATCTGGTGTTCAAAATGTAGTTGCTGACGCATTGAGCAGAAAGCATTCTTTATTATCAGCAATGGAAGTCAAAGTGGTTGGATTTGAAACATTCAAAGATCTATATGAGAATGATGTGGATTTTGGCTTGATATGGCAGAATTGTAAATCAGGTTCCTTTCAACAATTTTCGATCTTTGATGGTTTTCTTTTTCGAGCTAATGCTTTATGTGTTCCAACTTGTTCTTTGAGACAAGTAATTCTAGCTGAAGCTCATGGTGGTGTTTTGGGAGGACATTTAGGTAGGGACAAGACTCTAGCTCTTGTTCAATCAAATTTCTACTGGCCTAAAATGTTCAGAGATGTGGATAGACATGTGAAGCAATGCCGATTATGTCATTTGGCAAAAACAAGAAGTCAAAATTCTGGGTTGTACACTCCATTGCCAGTGCCAAATGCTCCATGGGAGGATGTGAGTCTTGATTTCGTTTTGGGACTGCCAAGAACTCAAAGGAACAAGGATTCTATCATGGTTGTTGTTGATAGATTTTCAAAAATGTCTCACTTTGTTCCATGCAACAAATCAAATGATGCATCTCATATTGCTGATTTATATTTTAAGGAGATTGTTAAATTGCATGGTATTCCAAGAACTATGGTGTCTGATCGAGATTCAAAATTTGTTAGTCATTTTTGGAGAACTCTTTGGAGGAAGCTGGGTACTTCTTTGAATTTCAGTAGCTCGCATCATCCACAAACCGATGGGCAAACTGAGGTAACAAACCGAAGCTTGGGAAATTTACTTAGAAGCTATGTTGGCAAGAATATTAAGCAATGGGATGTCATTCTTCCACAAATTGAGTTTGCTTACAATCGTTCTATGCATCATAGTATTGGTAAGAGTCCTTTTGAGGTAGTTTATGGTGCTAATCCTGCTGGTCCTTTGGACTTAATCCCTCACTCTATAACAAAGCAATTTAGTGGAGATGCTGATGAAAGAGCTAAGCAGATAAAGAAGCTGCATGAGGGTGTGAAAGCAACCATTGAGAAGCAAAATGAGAGGTACATGCATGCTGCCAACAAACACAGAAAACATGTGGAGTTTAATGCAGGTGATTTGGTCTGGATTCATCTAAGGAAGGAGAGGTTTCCACCGGGCAAATTTGAAAAATTGAAACCAAAGGCTGATGGTCCATTCAAGGTGCTTAAGAGAATTGGCAGAAATGCTTATGAGATAGAGCTACCTGAAGATTACGGAGTATCCCCAACATTTAATGTGGCTGATTTGAGTCCTTTTTATAATCATGTTGATGAATCAAACGAAGACTTGAGGACAAGTCTCATTCAACCGGGGGAGATTGACACGGGAGTGTCTAATTTACTACAATCTGATTATATGAGCCTTGATTATGATCTAGTATCTTTTTCAGTCAATAATGATCCCTCATAATCTTTATCTCAGCACACAAAAAAATGACAGCTCATCAGCATATTCTCTGCACAAAGTTAAAGCTGTTTCAAGGTGCTTTTCTTCAAGACAAAGGAATGCATTAAAGGAGTTGGTTGGCAGCTGTGAACATTTCTTCATTACCAATGAGTGCATTAAAATAGTTGGTTAGAAGCTGTAAACACTTAATTTCGAAATTCCCTATGCATGAAGGGTTGTTTCATGCACTAGTATTTATTTTGGTGTTTAGGACTTAGAAAGGACTTTAGAAAACTGAGGATATTGGCAGAAGCTCTCTTGGAGTGCTCTTTTGAACTCTGTATCTCTTGGATGCATCCTTGAGTGGTGAGTCTTTCGCTTTCAGTTCTGTATCCTTGTTTATTATCATTAGGGTGGTGATCTTCTGTATCCCTTTTGATTTTTAAACTTGGTGGTGAGCTATATATCGTTTTATCGAAGTTTCTTCAAAAGTGTGTTCCTTGCCTTTTGTGACATTTTCTATCTGAACAACTGTTATATCGGTTTTCTATCGACATCCATTCTGTATTTTTCCCTCCCCGGTTACTACCACCTGACATTGGGCGGTACCATTGCTCAGTCTGGTGATACTACCGTCTGACACAGTCTAGGAGACTGTCTCTTGAAGACTGAGCCTCTAGTGGTGCCACCGCTTGGAACGATGGTGCCACCGCCCGACCCAACTTTTGGGTCACTAAATGAGCCTTTCTCTTGACCCAAAATAACCCAAATATAGGCCCAATTGACCACTAATTGAGTTGGTATAATTCCAACCTAATTATAACTTAAAACTATTTTGATCTAGATAATTATTATAAAATATTTATCACATGTTGTCCGGCATGTCATTGGTTCATCAACGCTTCGTCCAATCATTCGACACATCGTCCTCTTTTGTGACCTTTTGCCCAATTGGCATATTAACCTCCGCAACTCCTATCTTCTTGATGCAATGTTCACTCTTTTAGGCTTAATGCCCGAACTCATGGCATGAAGCCTTCTATCGACACATTGACCGATCCTCTAGCTCGATATCCAATCTTTTGACATGTTCCACTCCGACCCAATATTGATTATTCTTGCTTTAATTGTCTCTTCATGATTGAAGCTAGTCTTGCATCACTTAAACACACATTAGATCATAACTTTATCAATTAGTTTTATCATCAAAATCTAAGATTCAACAATCTTCCCATTTTTGATAATGACAGCCAATTGATGACGGAGTTTAACTAAACTCCCCATATCAAATATGTCATATTGATAGAACTTTTGAATTCATAGAATTATAGGTATTTCACCATTATATGCATCATGAATATTGAAAGAACCAATTAATCATATCATTGCATGCAACATAAAATCATGCATAATTAAAATATCTAAGTATATCATCCCATGCATAATTATCATCATAACTTATACATCATCATCATATCTTCTCCCCCATTGTCATCAACAAAAAATGAGAAGTGCAACCAACAAGTTTTTGAGATATAATTTCAAATCATTGCATTATGAACATAATTTCAAGTTTTTGAAACATCATTGCATATATCATCATGCAAGCTAGCAAGTTTTTCAGATATGAAAGTTAGCATAACTTTTGCATCTTTTAAGATGTGCAAGACAGTATGTTTTCTTTTCTTTGCGATGTTCAAGCTAGTAATTTTTTTTTTAAAAAAAATATAAGATTTACATCATTTTAAAATATGCAGGCTAGCAAGTTTGCTTTCCTTTACGATGTTCAAGCTAGTGTGATTTGCTTTTTCTTGAATTGTGCAAACTAGCAAATTTTGGTTCTCTTTTGAGATGTGTACACTAGCAATTCTTTCTCCCCTTTTGTTATTAGCAAAAAGAGGAGAATGACACAAAGGTGCAATTCATTTCCCTTTACATTAATTCTCTAGGCATCACATAAGGTATACAGCCATAAATACAAAAGAATTATATATAATGAAAATCATGTCAAGAAAGATATAATATCAAAGATCATGTGAATACCAAAAAAACATAATTCATTTTGATCTTCTTTTTTAAAAAAATGAAAAGAAATCTTAGAAGACCGAATAGTAAGGGAAAGAATTCATACTTTTCATTTATATTTGAAATCTTAAGTCATGAATTTCGAAAAAGATATTCTCCTTAGTAAATAGCAAAAAGAAACATAGGAGAATAAAATATCTTGATTCATGTATAAAAAAATCTCAAGTTATAATTCAAAAAATTATGATTCATAAAAAAATTTCCTCTTAAATAATACGAGAACACATAATAAGAGATCTTAATTCATAAAAGATTTTAAGTTATAATTCCAAGGAATCAAAATGACGATATAGGTAAAAACTCATTCAAATTCAAATAATCAAAACCATCAAAATTACTTTCAAGAGATTCAAAATGACATAAATAGATTTATTAATCTCTTAGGATGTCTTGTTGAAAAATTTAATAATTTTTTAGGGATAGAGTCATTTTCAAGAAAAATAATGCATTCATTTATGTGATTGATTTCATATAAGCATGCCATTGTTTTATAAGTCAAAACCATGCATTATCATTTAAACTCGAAAAATAAGATTTATCACAAAAATCATCAAGATCAAAAGTGTAACACATAATTCCAAAACATAATATTTCAAATTATCATTACTTCAAATCCTCATGCATAATATAAAATCATCAACCATAATACAACCTTTTAACATTTTCATTACATCATTAAAACATCAAGCATGGTTTCATTAAATATAAAGCATTTTCAATCAACATTATTTTGCTTATTATAGTAATACATTTTTCTTTTTAAATGAATCTAACTTTTCATCCTTAGTGCTAGGAGTTAACATGCAATTATGATGCTAAAATTTTTATTTTTTTTAAATCACTAAAAAGAGAAACATGATATTTTTTTATTTTTTTTTATATTTTTATTTATTAACTAATTTAAAAATAACTCATAAAAAGTATCAAGTAATTTTATAGTAAAGTAAAGGAGTTTCGGGTGAGTCATTTACCTCATCGTCGAGAGCCACCAAGGCTTAATTCGCCACCTCTTATTTGTCGGTTTGCTCATCATCTTCGGATGCACTCAAATTATCCCAAGTCATCTTGAGTGTCTTCTTCTTCTTTGGCAACATTGTCTTTTTAAGTTCATTTTGTTAGGATCAAAAGTGATACTAAGAAAGGGGGTGAATTAGTACAACATAAAACTTTCATGATTTCAGAAAAATGTTCATTTTATTTAAAACTGATTCAGACGAAAATGGTTTCGATTCAATCTATTTCAGAGAGAAGTTAAACTTGAAAGCTTTCGTAAAAGTGCCAGAGAAGATTAAGGAGGTTTGAAGTAAAGTAAATTGCACAAATAAAAAGTAAACCAAAATTTAGAGTGGTTCGGTCAAGGTGACATACATCCACTTTCAGATTCCTCCTCCGATGAGGTCATCAGCATCCACTAAAGGCCTTCCTTCAATAGATGAAGATCAAACACCTCTTTACAGTACTTTCTCCTTTTCCCGGGTTTAGGAGACAACCCTTACAAGTCTCACTCCTCTTTCTTAGATGGTTACAAGGCTAAGAGATGAAGGAGGAGAACTCTAACTTTTACAACACTTTTATGACTCAAGACTTTAAGATTAAGCCAATACTTTCGTGCCCTTTCATGCAGAAAAGGGTGGGATTTTTATAGATCCTAATAGCTTTAAAATTGGAGTCAAAAAGTGTCACATCCTCGGAATCCCAGGTACTAACGGTACCACCATCATTACTAGGCGGTACTACCATCGTTGATTTGACTTTGGGTGGTACCACCGTCGAACAAGAGTGGTACCACCTCTGGTAGCACTGTTTCCGGTAGTATCACCGGCCAGTCTGGGCGGTACCACTGCCCAGAAATCCAGGGGCATTGCCTTTCAAGCGGTGCCACCGTCGGTCATGTTTTCAAGGGTTGAATTGGGTGCTCAATTCAGCCCAATTCAGCCCTATTAAGGGCCCAGTTGGCCCCTAATTAAGTTAGTGGGCCAATCCTTACTTAAATACGATAATTAAGACATAATTTACAATGCTTCTTGTTCCGGTGCGTCAATTGCTCTTTCGGCGAGCTTCTGGCGTACTTCCAGTGAACATCCGACGAACTCTCGGTAATGTTCCGACGGATTCCCGGCAAGCTCCTGGACTTTATAACGATCTTCTTGGTGAGTTTTGATGAGCTTCTTTAGTAAGCTCCTAGACTTCTCGGTTGGTTCTGGCAGAACTTCCGATGAATTGTCGCGAACAATCGTCGCGCACCGGCAACAACTTCGTTCAATGAACCATTCGTCACCCTCATCTACATGTATAGTTGCTTGGCAGCATGTTTTATCTTGGTTTTTAGTCATTTTGCTTGTAAAAATGTAAGTTCGAATAAGTTACAGTGCTACAGTGCGATCGCTCACCGAACCGAGTAAAACAACCCAAAATGGCTCCGTTTTCGCATGCCACGGGATGATTTCTATAGCCCACTGCTACAGCCAAAATGTCAGCTATCTCAGCCCCTTGGAACCACCCGGGTGGCATAGGGCTTGATGGGGCTTCGGTATAGTATCGGGCATTGAACAATCTTTCGCAAGTTCGCATGTTACCTTCACGGGAACTTGTTGTCGTGCCCGGTACCCGGTGAGCAACTGTTTGTAGACCTATAGCTATTCGTTCAACCCTCTAAAGTCCTTGTTTTTCTCCTCTCCCTCTTTTCTCTTGTGCACGTAAGGTGCACGCTGAATTGCTTGTAAAGCTTCCTCTTTTCGCGAGACGTCGGGACTTGTCCATCGCTCATTCTTCGAACTAATCAACTTTCTCTTTTACAGGTCCTTCGGGACCTGTGAGAGGTTGCAAGTGGGCTGATCTTTGTGGATGCAAATTGCAAGGGCAAAGCGTGACTTAGGCAATGCAAGCTAAGTTCGCATCTTTACCGCAAGGGTGCCTCGCGACTTAGGCAACGCAAGCTAAGTTCGCGTCTTAGCAACAAGGGTGCCTCACGCCTTAGGCAATTCTAGCTAAGGTCATGATATTGTGGTATTAAAGCAGGCAAGCACTTCGAGCGAGCAGCAAAGGAACTTCACAACTTCACCATGGCAAAGTATCATGGCGAATCAAGCAAGACGGGGCAAGATAGACCCTTGCCCCAAGCAGCCGTAGGTGAGCTGCAAGTGCACACTCACTCTCATGCTATTGGAGCCACTCATGAGGAGCGCGGTAGTGAACATGATGATCAAGAAGTTGGCTACTCTCCATGAGCGGAGGAGATGCAATCTAGAGTGCCGACCAGGAAAAAGAGTCACAAGGATAGACTCACAATGGCGGAAACCCGCTTGGATGTTCTTGAAGCGAGCTTGGAGGAACTCTACTATGGCCAACGAAGGCTTGTTGGGGTAGAAAGCTCGCAAGAAGAAGTGGAGTCTAGGATCAAGAAGGTCGAGGCCCTAGTCGACCGACTATCAGATGACACCAAAGACTCCGTGCAACACCTGCAGGAAGTTATAGCGGAACTCACTTCGAGGGTGACCATGCTCACAAGAGCACTAAATGCGGGAGGAAGCAACACCCGTGTTACGGAGCCATAGAACTTGAGGGCACCTAAGCCTCATGGTTATGGAGGGGCTAGAGATGCCAAAGAGCTTGAGAATTTCTTGTTTGACATGGAATAATACTTTTGAGCTATGAGACTTGATTCTAAAGAAACCAAAGTTTCTATAGCAATAATGTATCTGAATAGATATGCAAAACTTTAGTGGTGAACCCGTTGGGAGGAGATCCAACAAGGTTGGTGTCGAGTTGACACATGGGAGGGTCTGAAGCGGGAGTTGAGAACTTAGTTCCTACCGGAGAATATAGAGTTCGTCGTAAGAAGAAAGCTGAGACAACTCCGTCAAAATACTTCCATCCAAGACTACGTGAAACAATTTTCTACGCGAATTCTGGACATCCAGGACATGTTCGAGAAGGATAAGTTATTCAGCTTCCTCGATGGTTTGAAGCCATGGGCACAACAAGAACTACATCGAAGGAATGTCACTGATTTGATTGGGGCAATTGCTACTGCAGAAAGGCTCACCGGTTTTGTTTCCTCTGAAGACTCAGGAAGAAGGAAACAACCTTCAAGAAATCGCTCTCCAAAATATTCTCGAGGGAAGGAGCTCGGGGGCGAACAAAAGAAGAAAAGTTCCCACAAAGGGCCAAGCCCGAAAGGCAAGGCCCCGAAACTTGGCGGATACTTCTTGTGTGGAGGGCAGCACATGGTGAGGGAGCGCCCACAAAAATAGGCACTCAATGCTTTAATAGCTTCCATCCATCCCCCCAAATTGGACAAGGGCAAGGCTGTCACTCTTAGTTCAAGCAGTTCTGAATCCAGCAGCGATGATGAGGAGTCGCAAGGATCCCGGATGGGAGCAATGTATTTGTTGACCACCATGCGGGGTCAAGTGGGGGAGAACACGAAGACAAGGCTACAAAAAGCAAGAAGTGGCAAGCTGATGTATGTAGACATTAAGCTCAATGGCCAAACGACCCATGCAATGGTGGACACGGGCGCTACCCACAATTTTATTGCTGATCGAGAAGTAAAATGACTTAAGCTAATCGTAGAGAAGAGCCTAAGTCGAATGAAGGCGGTGAACTCGGAGGCTAGGCAAATCTCCGGGTTGGCAAAGGGAGTTCCCATTAAGATCAGAACATGGAGCGGGAGTGCAAACATGATGGCAGTGCCACTAGATAACTTCCAAGTGATTCTTAGAATGGAGTTTATGCATGTGGCAAAGTTGGTGCCAATGTCGTTCCTTAACTCCCTATGTGTGATGGGACGTGACGACCCCTGTGTGGTTTCCGTCTCTCGGAGGGGAACCAAGGAACCCTAACATATATCGGTATTACAACTGAAGAAAAGGGTACAAAAAGGCGAACTAATATTCATGGCTACTATAAAGCTAGAGCCATTGGACGAGAAGGTCACTCATGAACCTGCTGTGGTGGCGAACGTCCTAAAAGAGTTCAATAACGTTATGCCACCTGAGTTGCCGAAGATTCTTCCATCACGTAGAGGCATGGATCACAACATCGAGCTAGAGCCAAGAGTGAAGCCTCCAGCGAGACCACCCTACCGCATGCCCCTGCCAGAGTTGGTAGAACTCAGAAAGCAGTTAGGTGAGCTGTTAAGCGGTGGTCTTATTCACAGCTCTAAAGCACCATTCGGAGCTCCAGTTCTCTTCCAGAAGAAACAAGATGGGAGCCTCCGACTATGCATCGATTACCGAGCCCTTAACAAAGTGATGGTGAAGAACAATATCCCATCCCGCTCATCGTGGACTTGTTCGACCCATTGGGCAAAGCCAAGTATTTCTCGAAACTCGACCTTTGGTTGGGGTATTGGTAGATGCGCATTGCTGAAGGCGACGAAGCGAAGACTACTTACGTGATCAGGTATGGAGCATTTGAGTTCTTAGTGATGCCTTTCGGCTTAACCAATACTTTGGCCACATTCTGCACTCTCATGAACCAGCTATTCAAGGATTATTTAGATAAGTTCGTGGTCGTCTACTTAGACGATATCGTCATCTACAGTCAAATGCTCAAGGAGCATGTCAAGCACCTTCGGACAATCTTCAAGGTTCTCAGGGAGAACACTTTATTCGTGAAAAGGGAGAAATACTACTTTGCTCAAATGGATATCTTATTCTTGGGGCATCAAATCGGTAATGGCTCCATTCGGATGGACAAATCGAAGGTGCAAGCGGTTATGGAATGGCAAACTCCAAAGAAGATGCCAGAGTTGAGATCCTTCCTTGGCTTCATCAACTAATATCGATGTTTCATAGCGGGGTATTCGAAGCGTGCAACTCCACTGATGGAGTTGCTGAAGAAGGAGCAACATTGGAGGTGGTCTGATAAATGTGAAATTGGATTCCAAGATCTGAAGGCTACCATTTTGGAAGAACCGATGCTCAAATTGTCAAACTATGGGGAGCCCTTTGAAGTCCATACAGATGCATCAGACTTCGTTATTGGGGGAGTACTCATGCAAGAGGGTCATCCGGTTGCCTACGAGAGTCGCAAGCTCAACGAGACTGAGCAGCAGTATCCAGTGCATGAGAAGGAGATGACAGCGGTGATCCATTGTCTACGAGTTTGGCGACACTACCTCCTCAGATCGTGATTTGTGCTGAGGACAAATAACATCGCTCTGAGCTATTTCCAAACTCAGAAGAAACTCTCCCCAAAGCAGGCACAATGGCAGGACTTCCTGGCTGAGTTTAATATGACAATGAAGTATATGTCCAGAAAGGCGAATGTCATGGTCGATACACTGAGTCAGAAAGTTGAGCGTATGAATGTCATACAATTGGAGGGCAAAGGCCAAGCAAGTCAATTGCACTTTAACTTCCTTTTCAGGATCAGGGATGGACTGTACAATGATCCCCAAGCAGAAGCCCTGATACATCTCATTAAAGAAGGCAAGGCACGACGATTTTTGGTCCAAGAGGGATTCATTTACACAAAAGGAAATAGGGTTTATGTTCCTTGAGTGGATAATTTGAGGCGTGAACTCTTAAGAGAGTATCATGAATCCCTTTGGGCTAGACACCCAGGTATTCATAGAACGTTGGCTCTCATGGAGAGGGCCTTTTATTGGCCGAAGATGGGGACTGATGTGGAGGAATATGTTCGAACGCGCCTTACTTGCCAATAAGACAAGGCAAAGTAGCGGAAGCCGACGGGATTGTTGGAGCCATTGCCCGTACCAAAAAGGCCATAGGAGAGCATTTCATTGGACTTCATATCAAGCTTGCCACTAGTAGGGAGACTCGGATCGATACTCGTGGTAGTCGATAGATTTCCAAAGTATGTAACTTTCATTGCTGCTCCCCTACACTATTCAATAAAGGAAGCGGCCAAGCTGATGATAAAGGATGTGGTGAAGTATTGGGGAGTCCCGCACAATATCATCAGTGATCAAGACACTCAGTTCCTGGGATGATTCTGGACCGAACTATTCAAATTGTTTGGGAGTCTCCACCCCCAGATGGATGGCTAAACCGAGAGGATAAACTCGCTCCTAGAGCAATATCTTTGGCACTACGTGAGTGTCAACCAACGATATTGGGTGAAGTTGTTGGACATTGCCTAATTCTCCTACAACTTGCAGTGGAGCTTTGCGTCAAACAAGAGCCCCTTTGAGATCATTACAGGACAACAACTATCAACTCCTCACACTATGGTAATCGGGTATACTGGGAGTAGTCCGTCAGCTTACCACTTCGCAAAGGAGTGGCACCGAAATGTAGATATTGCGCGGGCTTACTTGGAGAAGGTGGCAAAAAGAATGAAGAAGTGGGCAGACTTGGGAAGGCGACCACAAGAATTCAAGATCGGCGATTTAGTGTTGGTCAAGCTCCAACCAGTATCACTCTAATTCTTTAGGAACAAAGTACATAAAGGATTGATGCACAAGTATGAAGGGTCCTTCCCAATTATCAGTAGGGTGGACAACGTCTCCTACAAGTTGTAACTGCCGGCGTGGTTCAAAATTCACAATGTTCTTCACGCCAACAACTTGAAAGCCTATCACTCGGACCCGCAAGATGCTTTCTGAAGTGTTCCAACTCGGCTACCCCCCACCACAGCCTCCTACAAGAAGCGAGTTGAAACCATTTTGGCGGACCGCAAGATAAAACTACCCAATGGAGTTGAGCAGACCGAGTACTTGGTGAAGTGGCGAAAGCTTCCCCGAACTGAAGCCAGCTGAGAGCCCGAAGACGCCCTACGACATGAAGAAACAATTATCAACAACTACCAACAAGTGTCGACGAGGGCGTCGATAGTTTAAGTGGGAGAGAATGTCACGAACGATCATCGCGCACCTACAACAACTTCATTCAATGAACCATTCGTCGCCCTCATATACATGTACAGCTGCTTGATAGCATGTTTTGTCTTGGTTTTGAGTCCTTTTGCTTATAAAAATATAAGTTTGAATAAGTTACAATGCTACAGTATGACCACTCATCGAACCGAGCAAAACAACCCAAAAATAACCTAAAACAGCTCCGTTTTCACGTGCCACGGGCTGATTTCTGCATCTCGCTGCTATAGCCAAAACATCAGCCATCTCAGCCCCTTAGAACCACTCGGGTGGCATAGGGCTGGATGGCACTTCGGTATAGTATCGGGCGTTGAATAATCTTTTGCAAGTTCGTATGTTACCTTGATGGGAACTTGTTATCGCGCTCGGCACTCGGTGAGCAGCTGTTTGTGGACTTATAGCTGTTTGTTCAACCCTCTAAAGTCCTTATTTTTCTCCTCTCCCTCGTTTCTCTTGTGCATGCAAGGTGCTCGTTGAATTGCTTGTAAAACTTTCCCTTTTCGGGAGACGTCGGGACTTGTCCGTTGCTCATTTTTTGAACTAATCAACTTTCTCTTTTACAAGTCCTTTGGGACCCACGAGAGGTTGCAAGTGGGCCGATCTTTACGGATGCAAATCACAAGGGCGAAGCGCTACTTAGGCAATGCAAGCTAAGTTCATATTTTTGCCACAAGGGTGCCTCGCGACTTAGGCAACGCAAGCTAAGTTCGCGTCATGGCAGCAAGGGTGCCTCACACCTTAGGCAATTCCGGCTAAGGTCATGATAGAACATCCGGACTTCCGTTGAACTCTCGAACTCCCAATAAGATCTCGATCTTGACTCCGACACAACACCTACTTTATGTCTTATTGCTATCGTAGTTAATCCTACACACTTTTCTTAACATATAGATTAGATCAAACAATTTACAATTGACTTCATCATCAAAATCCGAGATTCAACACATTTTTATTCTTTGTTTTATATTTTATAAATTTTATAAATTTACTTATGAGGAGTTCTATGTCATCATCACTTGAGCTTTCGCTCGAGTGATCTTCTTTTGTTCTAAGTGTCAAGTCCTTCATGTTCTTTGGAAGGTTGTTCTCAAGTTCATCATGTTCATCATGTACCTTGCACATCATTTCATATGTCATCAATGAACTATTAAATCTTGGATTTTGATGATAAAATCAATTGATAGAGTTTATGATCTAATCTGCGTTTTGAGTGACGCAAGACTAACTTTGATCAAAAAAGGTAAATCAAGTAAAGCAAGAGGAATCAGACGTTGGGCCGGTCTGGAATATGTCAAAAGATTAGATATCAGGCCGGATGATTAGTCGACGTATCGACATAAGGCTTCGTACTATGAGTTTAGGCATTAGGCCGAAAGATCAGACATTGCGCCAAGAAGATCGAAAGTTGCGAGAGTTAACATGCCGATTGGGCAATATGCTGAAGGAGAGGACGATGCGCCGAAGGATTAAATGATGCGCCGGATTAACCAATGACATGCCAGACAACATAAGATTCATAATTGTAATTATATGTCTAGATCAAGTTAGTTTATGACTAATTGAGTAGGTTTTGGGATGAAATAGTGCCAACTCAATTAAGGGCCAATTCGGCCCGAATTGGAGCTATTTTAGACCAAGAGAAAGGCTCATTCAATGACCCAAAAGTTAGGTCAGGCGGTGGCACCGCTAGTGGCTCAATCTTCGAGATATAATCTCTAAAAAAGGCTGATTCAATGACCCAAAAGTTAAGTTAGGTGATGGTACCGTCCAGTGTCAGTACTGCAAGTGGTGGTACCTCCCAACATAGGCAATGGTACTGCTAGGACCCGGGAAACCCAGGATGAGACCTTTTTTGGTTCTAATTTTGAAGTCATTTAAGGTCTATAAATACCCCAACTATTTCTGCATGGAGAAGCAAGAATATGAGTAGAAAGGGGTTATTATTCTAAGTTAAAAAAGTGCTAAGTATCCTCCTCCTCTTTAAGTTTCGAGCTTAGTATAAGAGAGGTGTGAGGCTTGTAAAGGTTCTCTCCTGAGTTTGTGAAATGGAGAACAGAGTATAAAAGTATAGTTGATCTTCGCCTATTGAAGGAAGATCGGTAGTGGAGACCGATGGTATCGAGTGAAGAGGAATCAGGAGTGGATGTAGGTCAAGATGATCGAACCGCTATAAATCAATTTGCATTTCTATTTTTCTATTTACTTTTATTACAAACTGCTTTACTTCCTTATTATTTTAGCTGCACACTCTTACAAACATTTTCAAAGTCAAATATTCCTTGATACTATTTTCGAATCGATGTAACTTTTATCGTATGCACTAATTCACTCCCTCCCCTCTTAGTACCAACTTGGTCCTAACATGAACCAATAAGTTCTTCCAATGGAAAATTGTTTAAGTTCTTTGCCTCTTGTATTGCAATTATTTTTAGATCCTAACTCTTTGGACGGGATCTTAGTATTTTGTTAATAAGTTCAAAATTAGAAAAATATTTACCAAGACTTTTTATACCATTGATGGCATCCATAAAATAGGTGTACATGTCTCTAATGGTTTCGCTTGGTTTCATATGAAACAATTTAATACATATATCAAAAAATTAACTTTAGAATCTGTAACCCTACTTATGCCTTCGTGTGTGATTTTAAGAGTATATCAAATGTTATGTGCAGTTTCAAAAGTTGAAATATGATTTATACTCATTTTTATCTAAATCACAAAATAAAGCATTCATAGCTTTAGCATTCAAAGAGAAAGTCTTCTTCTCCAAATCATTCCATTCGTTTATTGGAAGAGAAGACTTTGAAATTCGTTTTTAATGATATTTCATAACTTAAAATTTATAGAAAGTAAGAAAACTCTCATTCAAGTTTTTCAATATGTATAGTTCATCCTATTAAACATAGGACGACGAATGATAGAGTAGCCCTCTTGAAATCCGATAAAAGTCATTTCTCTTAGGTATTAAACCAAATGAGAAAAACATGGCTTTGATACCAACTACTAGGACCGAAATTAGCACTAGGAGGGTGAATTAGTGCGTATATAAAATTATGTCGAGTCAGAAATCTTCGTACAATAAAACTGTATCAAGGAGTGTTCAACTTTAAAAACATCTGTAAGAGTGTGCAACTAAAGTAATGAGGAAGTAAAGCAGTTTGCAATAAAGGTAAATAGCAAAACAGAAATACAAACCGATTTATAGTGGTTCGGTCGTCGTGACTTACGTCCACTCCCGATTCCTCCTCACTCGAAGCCACCAGCTTCCACTATCAATCTTCTTTCCAATGGACAAAGATCAACTATCCTTATACTCTTTCTCCTTTTCATAGGTTCAGGAGAGAATCTTTACACCCCTCTTTTACAAGTGTTCTCTCACACACCTCCCTTAGGACTATGACTAAGTTTTTGGAGGAGGGACTTTATACCTAAAAAGAGTTTTACAATTTTAGAATCATAGAGTTTTTGCTCTCTTTTCGTTTGTATTCCAAGCAAGAATTTGTAAGGTATTTATAGACCCCAGATGACTTCAAAACTTGGAGCTAAAATTCAAATTCCTAGGTTTTCGGGTTATTGGTGGTACCACCACCTGTGCTGGGTGGTACTATCGCCTGCAGTATTAACACTGAGCAGTACCACCACCTGACACTAGGCGGTACTACCGTCCAGTCTTGCGATACTACCACCTAACATAATCTAAGAGACTGTGTCTTGGAGATTGAGCCTCTAGCGGTGCCACTGCTTGACTCAACTTTTTGGTTATTAAATGAGCCTTTCTCTTGGCCCAAAATAGCCTCAATATAGGCCTAGTTGGCCCTTAATTGAGTTGGCCTAATTCCAACCTAATTGTAACTTAAAACTACTGAGATCTAGATAATTATTATAAAGTATTAATCACATGTTGTCCGACATGTTATTGGTTTATCGACGATTCATCCAATCCTTCATGCATCATCTTCTTTTACGACCTTTTGCCCAATCGATATATTGACCTCCGCAACTCTGATCTTCTTGGCGTAATATTCGCTCTTCTAGGCTCGATGCTCGAACTCATAGCATGAAGCCTTCTACCGACACATCGATCAATCCTCCGGTTCGACATCCAATTTTCTGACATGTTCCACTCTAGTCCAACATTGATTCTTCTTACTTTAATTGTCTTTTTATGATCAAAGCTAGTCTCGTGTCACTTAAACACATATTAGATCATAACTTTGTTAGTTAGTTTCATCATTAAAATCTGATATTCAACATATGCAATTCACATTGGGCACATTAGATCTTAGTATTGCTTGTTGAAAGACCTGCAAACTTAATTTATGAAAATATTATGGAATTGGTTAATAAAATGAATGCTTGGGAAAGATCTAATAGGCTTAGTTTAATGTTTAAAAAAATGATGATTATAAATAATATAAAAACTTTATTTTTGACTATAACTAGCGCACGAGAATATTTAAGGGCTATTAAAAACAGATTTAAATTTGCTGATAAGTCATTGACTACATTAATGAAAGAATTGATTATGACTTAGTACGATGGCACTCGAGGGATTCAAGATCATATCCTCAACATGGCTGACAAAGCTATAAAACTTAAAACATTAGGCATGAATGTTGATAATTAAGCATGAATGTTGATGAATATTTCCTTATATCGTTCATTCTTAATTCTCTTCCGCCTTAGTTTAGCCCAATCAATATTCACTATAATATAAATAAGGATAAGTAGAATTTAAATGAGTTAACTAGTATATGTGTTTAGGAAGAATTAAGATTAAGGTAGAAAAGTTCTCATAATGTTATGACTACTACTTAAGGAGTTGGTAAAAAAAAAAATAAAGTTGAAGTATCATCCATCAAAGAAATTTGTCAGGTTTGAAAATAATAAATAGATTAATGAAAAGAAAACTTTCACAGTAAAATACTTCTTTTATGGCAAGACAGGACATATGAAGAAGGACAATATTAAATGCAAGACTTGGTTAAAAAAGAAAGGTATAAACTCCACCTTTGTATGTTTTGAAATAAACATTACAGAAGTTCCTTCTAATGCTTAGTAGATTGATTCAAGTACTTCTACTCATGTTACCAATAACATGTAGGGATTTTATTTAACATAAAAACTAAAAAAATATAAAAGATTCATTATTATGAAAAATTATCTAAAAGAGAAAGTAATATCATTGGGAACTTATCGCCTACACCTAGAGACGGGTCATCTGATAGATCTTGTTGACACATATTATGTTCCTACTATTTCTAGAATTCTTTTTTATCTATAATTGATAAGTTAAGATATTGTCTTTCTTTTGGTAATAGTAAACTCAATATATTTTATGATTCAATAAAAATTAATTTTGAAATTCTATGTGATAGCTTATATAGAATTAATTTGAATCTTGAGTTTGCACAAACACTATTGACCCTACAATAAAATATTAGATTGAAACATAATTCTAATAATGAAAGATCTTCTATATTGTGGCGTAGAGGATTATGGTATATCTTTAAGGAAAGAATTGAAAGATTAGTGAAAGATAATATTTTAAAAATTTTAAACTTCACTTATTTTGATATTTGCATATATTACATTAAGAGAAAGCAAACTAAGCATATGAAAAAAAATATCATAAGAAGTAGAGAACTCATTGAGATTATTCATACTGATATTTGCGGACCACTCCATATTTCCTATTTATAAATAACCTATATAGATATGACTATGTGTATATAATACATGAAAAGTTTCAAGTTATTGACACTCTTTAAGTGTACATAAATGAGGTCGAGAGACAATTATATTATTATCAAAATCTAATAGGGGTAGTGAGTTTTATGATATATATGATTAATTAGATCAGAATATTAGTCCTTTTACTAAATTATTAAAAAATTAAGATATTTATACTTAATATACTTTCATAAGTATGCTATAGCAGAATGACATTACTAAAAGATTAAATCATATTCTTATAAACATGATTAGAAGCATGATGAGTTATTCCTTTATGCTTCAGTCAATGTGGGGTGACACTCTTAGGATAACTATATATATCTTGAATATGATTTATAATAAGTCAATTCTATTAACTCCATTTGAGTTAAAGATTGATAGGAAACCCAATCTAAGACATCTATATATTTAAGAGTGTGTTGTAGAGATAAGAGTCTTCAATCCACATGAAAGGAAATTGAATCCAAGAACTATTTTTGGATATTTTATTGGTTATCCAAAAAAATCCAAGGGATACATATTTTATTACCCTAATTATAGTACGAGAATAGTAGAATATTGTAATGTAAGATTCTTAGAAAATGATAGAATTAATGAGAGTAAAAAAATCTTAAAGGATCAATTTTGATATTGAAGAGGTAAAAGTTTATTCTCCTTTATCATCTCCTATTCGAGATATTATTATTTCTCAAATCATTGAAAGAATTGATGAGGGTGAATAACAAAATAATATTGATGAACTCTCACATGATATTAATATCACCGCTAATAATCTTGTAGAACAACTACAATCGATAGTTTTGATAATATCTTAAAAGAAAAAGAAATATGTTATTTCTGATGATTATGCAGTATATCTATAAGAATTAGATTACGACAAAGGGATGAAAAGGGACCCCTTATTGTTTTCACAAGCCATGAAAATTAATGATTCTAAAAAGTGGTTTGATGTCATAAAAGAAGAGTTAAAATCGATAAACTAGAATGATTTTTTAGAACTCATTGAATTATTCAATAACTATAAAAGAGTCGGTTGCAAATAAGTCTTTAAGACAAAACACAACTTAACGGAAAATATCGAACAATATAAAGGCAAACTTATGACCAATATTTTTCTCATAAAGCATCAATTACAATAAGACCTTTTTTTCGACTTATAAAAAAAACTCATTAAGGATCGTCATGACATTAGGTAGCTCATTATGATCTTCAGTTATATCAGATGGATATGAAAATAATATTTTTGAATGAGGATCTAGATAAGGAAATCTATATGGATCAACTTGAAGGATTCATAGGAAAGGAAAATGAAAGTTGGGTTTACAAACTTAGGAAATATATTTATAGCCTTAAGCAAACTTCTAGACAATGATATATAAAGTTTCATAATATTTCTTTGGATTTAAAGAAAATATTATTGATCAATGCATATATCTAAAGGTTAGTGAGAGCAAGTTCATTATATTTGTCTTATGTATTATTGATATTTTGCTTGCTAGTAATGATCTTGTCTTATTGTTCGAAACCAAGATATTTCTCAATAAGAATTTTAAGATGGTTGATATGGATGAGGCAATATATGTTATTGGCATTGAGATATTCAGGAATAGATCTAAATGATTGTTAGGACTGTCTTATAAAAGATATATTAACTGAGTCTTAGAGAGATTTAATATACAACTTTGTTTAGCCAATGATACACCTATGACTAGAGGTGAAAAATTTAGTCAAAACCAATGTTTGAAAAATGACTTAGAAAAGAATCAAATAAAAGATATTTCTTATGCAATGCAAAGTTAGAAGTTTATTATATGCTCAAATATATACAAGACTAGATATTAGTTTTGCAGTTATAATGCTGGGTAAATACCAGAGCAACCCAGGAATGAAACATTGAAAAGCTACAAAGAAAGTAATGAGATATCTGTTGGAGATAAAAGATTATATAATACTTATATACAAGAGATTAGATTAGCTTAAAGTGATGAGATATTCAAATGCTGATTTTATAAATTATCTCGACCGTAGAAAGTTCATTTTAGGATTTATATTCATGTTGATTGAAGGGAAAATTTCTTAAAAAGGTATAAAGCAATCGCTTATTGCATCATCAATAATGAAAATTGAATTTGTGACGTACTTTGAGGCCACAAATCAAGTTTTATGGTTGTGAAATTTTATCTCATGACTTTGTATGGTTGACTCAATTGTTAGGTCGCTAAATATATTTTGTGATAACACCATAGTAGTTTTCTTTTATAAAAATGGTAAGTACCTTAGTGGTTTCAAACATATTGAGATAAAGTACTTAGTGGTTATATAAAGAGTCCAGAAACAATAAGTATTAATTGAGAACCTAAGCACTACCATGATAATTGTTGATTCCTTTACTAAAGTTTTATAGTCTAAAATATTTAAAAAATATATTGTTGGGACTTGTGAGCAAGCTAAAAAAAGATATAATAATGAATGTTTAGGAGGATATTATTATTGATATTTTTTTTACTCAACTAAAATTATTTATTTTTGTTATCTTATTTATATTCATATTTATACATATTATACTTAAATATAATAATAGGATTATCTTGATAAGATAAATTATAGGGATCATTGTGGACTATATTAGGAAAGACTAACAATCTTGTGGTATATAAAAGAAAGTATGACATTGATGATATACAATCACTATAACTCACATTAACAGATGAACCTAATATAGTATTATTATATTTATTGGACTTATTAGTTTATTTTTTAAAATTCATGATTAGATATAAAAAATACTTTTCAAAATTTTTAGAATCTAATTAGGTAAAATTATTTTCAAACAAATTTTTTTTTAATTATTTTAATTTTGAATCTCTTTTATATCTTATTAATTAATGGGCTAATTAGGATAATATTAAATTATGTGGCTCTATTTAATTGATAAAATATATTATAGATTGATTAGATTATGATGAAAGTTATAATTAATAGAAAAGAAGTCTATATTAAGATAGTATTTGTTAGAAGATGTTGGGAGAAACTATCATAATTATTTATCCTATATCCTCTACTCTCACCTATATATAAATAGAACCTCTAGGTACTAAATGACGTATGACGTATATGACACATGATATATTACGGACGTGGATACATGACAGTCATTATGAGATTATGGTTCCTCTAATCCATCAATCTAAGTGGTCAGGTAAAAAAAACAAAAAAGAGCCTAGTTTTCAAATCCAAAGATAGTAATTTATAGATCGACACCCTATAAATCTGATAAAGTTCTTACCAAATGATCTCTGATGTCATAAATTCAATCGTTATTTATTTGAGATAAAAATTTCAAACATATAGCATATTACATATTTACATATTTTATGCTGAACCTCTATCTTAATCTATCTAAGAAAAGAAAAGCCAACTTCTCCACCATTTCGTTCCTTTCAAATACACTAATGAACTTTTCTTCCTTTTGCAGATTTCTTATATATATATATATATATATATATATTGTTTCACATGTTTGATTAATTTACATATTCTGAATATAAATTCTGAACCACTGTCTACTTGAACAACTTCTTTCTTTCTTTGTTTCGAACCTGTGTTCAGTTGTTTTCTGCTACGTTTGGTTTAACTTTTCAATATATTTCTCTTAAAGTTAGATAAATCTAGTTCTTGATTCTAATGTTTTGATGTAAATGTTATCAGAGTGTAGGTTATGGTGGCAGAAGATGATGACATCTCATCTGCTGTTTGATGGGAGACCAATAGAGCTCTCGGATGACATTTCTGCTGTTCTTCAAGAATCCATCATATCATACGAGAATGGGTGCTTTGGTAGGTACTTCGTTCCTTTCTAAATTTATCTGGAATTTGATTAAAGAATATTTAAAACTCGGTTTAAGGAGATCGAGTAAGCTCAAATACTAAATTAAAATTTTATTCAATGTCATCTCAAATCCAAACATGATGAATGACTATCTCAATTCAAACATAATTTGTATCATAAATTACTTCCAAAAGTATTGGAATCCAATTTAAATGGGTTATACATAGGCTTCGATACCGAAATGAAAAAGAGAGAGAGGAAAAAAAAACCTATTTGCCTTACTTACGACTAACCAATTGAGTTATACATATTAAGGATTAGGTTGATAAATATTTTAGGAGTCTTAATATGATTTAAAAATTAAAGTTGAAAAAAAAATCATTTATGATTTAAGATTTATTTATAAAAACCTAATGTGTCTATAGCTGTGGGTAAGATAGCAAGATATGATAAAAAAAACAAAAAAAAACTTTGGTACTCTTCGAGTTTGTGAGAGAAAAGATGAGAATTTTTGTTTTTAAGGTTTATGTCCGAACATTGAATTTGCAATGAAAGATGCCATAGCCATGGGGGCTGTAAATGGATCGGATCTTAGTTCCATCCGATTCAGCATCTGATCCAAATGACCAAATTTGGACCAACTTTGAGATACGTGAATCCGAATCTCAACATTATGGATTTGGTCGAGCTGGATACCACGGGGCTCTATCTCGAGTCTGCAGAGGTTCGTCGCGCCGCGTTTCGGACCGAATTCTTGGGACCTAGAATCCGAATCCGATTCCTTTGCAATCATTTGTAGTACGGATCTCGGGAAATGGAATCCGAGTCCGATCGATTTGCAATCGGGTTCTAGCAGTTAAGATGATGCTTTATAACGGGAAGCGTGTAACGGTTTCGGGGCCTCATTCCGCTCATTGTAAATGGGGTCTTTATATAGCCCTCGACAGCGGCCCGTGGCGTAGGAACCCCGCTTAAACCCTATTCCTCGCCGCTTCGCCGTCCCCCCTCTCGGTCGTCGGGTTTGTGGAGGGAAACGGTAGCGGCTGGTCACTCGGTCGTCAATCCTCGTCTCGCTGTTGCTCCTCAGCGCCTTCTTCTTAGCGATTCTGCAGTGGCTCCTCCATTCCTTTCCTTTTGTTGGGATTGTGAACTGTAATCATCTGTGCAGCTGATGTCCCTGGAATTTGACCCGTAGAGAGTCGATCTTTTGCCTTACGGCTCCTTTTTCTTTTCTGTCTTTTCTCTTGCCTTTGCCCTTTGGAGGCTTGAAGCCTTACACCAGGAATAGCCAAAGATTGCTATTTTGTTGTTTTACACTCATCTTCTAGTAGACTGGGTACAAGTCGCAATTCATTCTAGAAAGACTGTATCTTTAGGGTTATTTTCTATTGTGCTCTTTCTTGAGAGCACATTTTTGCTCGCCCAGAGGATTTAGGTTGCTTTGCTTCCAAAATGCCGCTTGGGCAGAGGCCAGGGGACAAAAGTGAGTCACGGTATTGTGGAGTGGAGACGGAATTCCATGATGATATGCCTCATCTCCTCACTGAAAGCCTTTCTGGTGGTTTTGACTTCATAGTAGCTCCTCTGGTTGGTAACGTTTTCCTTCTCTTTTCTTTGATCCTTATTTGTTGTTGACAAGTGAGTTCTCATATTAGGATTGGATGCTCTACTTTAAGCTATATGAGGAGCAGGAATTATTCTTAGATTAAAAAAAAAATTCTTAGATTTGATTTTCTGCGTAAATTCAATATTCCTGCTCTTTTCTTGGGTCTAAATAATTCGTGACTTTGTAATGGTAGCTGAAAGCTACCAGTGGACAAGAAAATGATTTAATTATTGTCAATTAGCCAATCCAATAGAAGTCAGGCACACCAGTCTATGAGTTTGTGTGAGTGGTTTATAAGCACACCAACAATGTTGAAATTATGGTATTTAACTTCGAGTGGTATGAATTGAGACTCTTCGTCAGATGCCTTTACTGCTGTTTGTATGATTATGTTTTGAGCAGTTTTTTAGTTATCCTTAATGGCCCCTTGCACTCTCTTATTTCGGAAGATTGCCTATTAAAAAACTAATACACTTCAGTGCCGTAATGCACATTGAAGCATCTACACTAGATTATTTTTATTGTCTCTGCTTCTGATCATATGGAATAATAAATCAGACATTCAAGAAAATCCTGAATTTCCACTTCTGAATAGCAAGCATCTTTATGTATTCTTTTTAGTCTTTTGAGTACTGTGTGGATGTAAAGGAGTGGCAACCCAAAAGATATTTTCCGCTTTTGAGCCATAACAAAAGAAAGGAAGTTGCAAAGGTCATTACATATCTGTGTGTCTGTAAACGTAACACTGTATGAAAAGTATCATCTTGTATGGCAGACGTTCTTTCATGATTGTATATTTATTACTAGGAGTCACATTGTAGTCAGAACACTTCTAACAGAATTATACTGATCAGTGGTTAGCTTATACTAGCTATTAATGTATTATCGTGTAGCATTCTGAACATAAAAGTTATAATCAACCATAAAACTAGCTGGTATATGCTTCAACCTTTTTCTTTGGTGTCTTTCATCTCTTCTATAACCTATTTTATCATCTCTTTGAATGGACTATCAGCAACATATAATCTGGCTGCTTTATGACATGCTATTTTGAAACTTGTGCTGATAGTGAAGGATTTGATGCATCAAGGTAGTTCGTGATGTGTACATATTTATCATACAAGTTGTATGTTTATCTGCATGTATAAATCTGTTTGACCCTCTTATCTCTGAACCTCTTGTAGAACTGCCTCTTTCTGATCTATATTTCTTAGAAATTATAAGGAACACATTAAGCAAGGAAGTCTGAGAAAATGCAATTTCTAATGTTGTGTTTGTTAATCTCAAAGGCTTACATTTTTTATAATCCCATCTAGTTGATACTGATCTTTGTCTTTGTCATTGGTCAGATTCATACTTATTTGTTGACTGCTTGGTGCAGATTGATCCTAGTTATAGGCCTAGTTCCACGAGTAATGGAGGAAGTGGTTCTTTGGTTTTACCTGTTGCAGCATCTGACTTAATTCTTAGCCCTTCACAATGGAGCAGTCATGTTGTTGGTAAGCTTTGTATGCAATCAGTGTCTGTGCAGTTTACATGGGTATATCTTGATGTTTATGCTGTTCATTTTCAGACTAAGTACCTTCAGGCTTGTAGTTGTCATAGGTTTTCCCTTCTTAAGAGTGGGCTAAGCCAATTAATTTTCATAATAAGTACAATCAGGCTTTTAGTTTTATTCATTATAAGTACACATGTAAAAAAAAGGTGAATGTCTTTTAGTTGTCATATGTTTTTCTTTCTCCTCTCTGAAGGGTGGGTTAAAACCAAGGATTTTTAATTTCGAATAATATCGCCCGTACTGGGTGGTACATATCGGCCCGCCACTAGACCGGTATGTGGACCACTCGCTACCTAGCGACACAGTCGATTGGGGCTGCTTCTGCCTCATTACCACCCTAAATTGATCGATGGTAGTCGATTTCACCCGTCGCTGCCCGCTACCAGGTGATATTAGCCAAGGGATAGCCGAGGGAGAAGAAAAGGGAGAACCTGGAGATCCGATGCCACTCTCCCTTGACGGTCCTGATCCGTCCTCGCCCTCCCTCGATGGACGCGACAGACGAGATGTCGCCTCCTCGTCTAAGGTGACGAGGCCTTAGCGTCGTCGGTGACTTTTGCTCATCTGCGCAAGGAGAAGAAGCCTCAACGACGTCGTGGGGAGAAGAAACAGAGTGTTGTCGAGGCGACATTTCTTCTCCCCACGTGGGAAGAAGAAACGAGGCGACGAGGCGGCGATGTCACCTCATCGCCCTTTTTTGCGGGGGGAGAAGGAAACCTCGGATTCTTCTCCCTATGCGTGCAGTAAAAGGAGGCGACGTCGCCTTATATATATACCGAGCGGTATATATAATAAACATTTTCACCGAAATGTCACGGACTTAGCTGGTTTTGGCTAAGTCGTGTGGTACCCTTGCGTGTCCGTCCGCAAAGGTCAGCCTCCCATGGTCCCTTAGGACCTACAAAAGAGAAAACGGGTTAGAGAAAATGCCTCACTCGGGATTCACATGCAAACATTTCCGAAAACACTTTATAGACAATGCAAATTACAAATAGACTTTACAAGCTCTGAACGGTTGCATAACAAAGTGTCAAAATGGTCCACTACAGACCAAATACCTCTCACAAGTGTCCACATGACATAACCTTTATTTACAAGCCTAAGAAGGCCACCAAACCTAACTAAAATGGGGCTTTTAAGCCTTCGACCATCCCTCTACATGCTGTGCAAAGCATGAACAAACCAAAAGACACGGACATATATAAGTATTACATCAAACATCCTGTTTAGAACTTTGTCCGTGACATTCTCCCCCACTTATTCCTTCGACGTCCTCGTCGAAGCCTTTTGCCGACACTGCAACTCCTCGCCTTTACTGAATCTTCTATCTTCTGCTTTAGCTGCAATGCGCCTCTTGGCTCCCAGCTGCTCTTCGCTGCTGTTGTTGAGTAGTCGAACTTTTGATTCGCTATGCTGTTTCAACTCGCCAATGACTTTGACTCTAGTGTGGGGTTGGCTGAGTTGTGTTGATCCTTGTTGATTCCTTCGGATCATCCAGATGAAGGAAAAGATCATTCTTACTATGTGCCAGTCTCTCAAATACCACATGCTGCTTGAACTGGGTGGATGCTTGTTAGAACTTTAACGAGCATCACCTCGCAAACTTTCGAAGTTTTGGGTCATTCCTCCACAAAATGTCCATCGACTCTTCTTTCATTTAGTTGTCACTTCCAAGTAGATTCGCATCACTTCCGCTTTCGATTGACATTCTGTTGGGAAATAAAGCGGATAATTTACTCTCAATAGCATTGATCATCATTGGTGAGGATTTGATAACTATTGTCTTCTATTATCTTCGAAGGGTCTTTGAACCTATGCAACGCTCCTTTGCTGGATAGATAAGAGAATTGAGGTACTCGGTTTCGCCCATTCTCTTAAGAGTTTGAGAAGGCAATGGTTACTTGGCTTCGCTCGCCTTCTCAAGGGTTGTACTCCATGCATCGAGCTGGTTACTGACCTTCGCCTACTCTTTGCTCACACTTTTGAAGCACTCGAAGTGTTTGCACTCCTTGCATTGAGTTAGCTACTGTGATTCACCTTCTCAATGCCATCGAATTTCTGGAATGCAGGAAGTTTTCACCTCAACTTGGAGTAATTCTCTAATAGATTTGGTCACCTCTGGGATTGTACCGTCTTCTTCATCAACCCTGTCGCCTACTCCACTGAGTAGCAAAGGTACAACATCGCGTATTGCCTGTTTCGTTCCTTGGTCGTGCACTCTTGCATGACTCGAAGTCCTTCACTTTTGGCTATCTTGATGAGGAGCTCGTTGACACCGGTTTTACGAAGTTCCTTGGCCTCTGCCCTTCAACCTTGTCTCGGTACTTATAGTTTGCCTCTGCATGCTCCACCTCCTCAGCCCCTTTCACGACCAAGCGCTCTCCCTCCATGAAAGCAAGGGATCAATGACTTTCACGGATGTCCCGCCTCTGCAGTACCATGGCGTTGTCATGCCCATGACCCTATTATCCGTCGCTTCGCATCTGCATCCATTTTTTTTCATGATAAGTAGATATGTCTCTGTGGCACTCCTCCGAGTCTACCTCCATTCTAACTGATGCTTGATTTTGGGTAGTTAAGTCCCTCTGGACTCGTCGTCGTTTCCTCGCTTTTCCTTTCGACCCTCTGCTTCAACACCTTTGTGTTCTCCAAGCAGCTCCCTTTGGTCGATGGAAAGACAAACTGCAACTCCCATGCATGGCCTCTGCCATCACGTTATAGGGTTTGCACCAATTCTGTTCTCCTTAGCTTCCTTGGTAGCAACGTTCGCTTACTCGACCTTGTCCTCTGACTTGCCGGGCTTCCTTAAGCGAATATGGGCTCTGGAGCAGCCCAACTCTCAAACTGCTTCGATCATACCTCTGCATGATCAAGTCCCTCCCATGGGACTCACTGGTACTTGCATTCGAACTTTTCCCTCGGTGGAACACAGCCCTTATATGCTGATAACTAAGGCTTTTATCTGATGCAAGATTCGATGCACGCACGGAAGACCCGCCTCTGCGGTACTATGACCTTCAATCCTTGTATATCGCATTGCCACGAATTGTTCCACCACGATCCTGCACTATGTCGCCTCCTAGTGACATCTCCATTGCATTCTGATCCTAGTGGGATGAACTCGAATTGTGATCCTTCCATGTGTGGCCTTCGCCATTACATCGTAGGGTCTCTTCCACCTTCGATTTTGTTCGCTCCTTTGGCAATCGACCTTCGGCCACCCACTCTTGGGTCACACCTAGATGAAGCACCGCTCTAGGACAATCCGTCGCCTAGTAGCTCCCGAAGTCTACCGACTTCGTTGAAAATGGTGCACCATTGTCTGGATCTTGGGCCTTTGCCCCTACTAGCACAATCTCTGCTGTGCACCGCTTCCTTCATGGCAACTTGAATGGCAACACTGTGATATATTCTTCAAGAGTACTTGCCTCCGCGTCCTTTTGCCTCGTGCCAAGGCCTTCTGAACCCAACTTCGCCTCCACAAGTTGAGTCGCCTTAGTTCCTCCATCAAATACTTCTTTGAGATAAGGTGCATGTGCCCATAAGCTCCCTTTGTCTTTGGCACCATGTAAGATGAGTCCGCTCCATTAACATGAAGGACCCATGGAACAACATGATCCTGCTCTTGCCTCTGCAAGAGTTCATGTCCTTGACCTCTATCCAAGGAAAGCTCTGTGCCTTCACGCTATGTTCCATCTTCTATGTCGGCTCTTTTCATGCGTCTTGGGTACTTCGCCAAGTTACACCCAACTTGCTCCGCTCCTCGTTTTTGCATTGAGTTGATGGTGGCTCTCGCGCCCATCATTCCACGGTTCAGCCCTTCCTTGAGTCTGATCTCCATATTGACTCTAAGTGTGCCTTCATTTGTGTTGCATTGGGTCGCTCCCCCACTTGATCTCGCAATGTATCCACCAATGCATTCTCTCAAGCGAGATCATGCGACAACTCCTCGCCGCTCGCTTGGTCCATTGTGTTTCGTGGAGTTGTTTTTTTTTAGGTACTCCTCAACATGTGCGGTCTGTTGCACATGATTCTCCCTCTGGAGAGCCGGGACTTATCTCTCCTGGATATCTATCCCGTTGGAGCAACATCTCTCTTCGTTTTGGAGACCACCATCCCCTTTGACTACTCCGATTTGCTAAACAAACTGCGCATTGTTTTGCCTCTTGCAAACACACTTGCTAGATTGCGACTCCACGTCAATACAGCCCCCACTGCACCACTCAAGGCCTAGCAACATGCTGAACTCGCTGCACACTTCAGCCTCCTAAGGACGTATCCTTCACATGCCGAAGAGAAAGTTTCAATGCTCCATGGTGTCGAGTTTCGGTCGCCTTAGGATGGCCACGAACATTCCATCGTCTGCATACAAGCCCTTGCATGAGTATCGAATTCTTCGAGTTAGCAATTCCCCTCACCTCTGTGAGCTTTGCACAACTCTTTCGGTCGCTGAGCAACTCATTTCACCTTGCATGGTCTCATCCTTTACCAAGTGTCTCGCTTGCCTTGAGCACCATCAAGTATAGTTGTCAACGTTGAGTCGTAGCTCAAACTCAGCCATCCCAACCTTTATGCGCTCCGCATTCTTCCAAGCTTGCTTGTTCTCGTTGTGCCTCTTGCGCGAAGGGTTGACCATTCCTTTGAATGCCAATCTCAGATGCCCGCTCCTCCGAACGACTCCTTTTCCCTATATCTCCATGCTCGTTTTCCCCCAAACGATCGCGCGTGTGCTGACTGCCCTTAACGCAGTCCCGCTAGGTCCCCCACGTTTGCATGCCAAGTGTTTCTATGAGTGTTTGTCCCGTTCTGATACCATCCGTCACGAACTTAGTTGGTTTTGCTTAAGTCGTGTGGCACCCTTGCGTGTTCGTCCGCAAAGGTCAGCCTCCTCGAAGCCTCCCATGGTCCTTTAGGACCTACAAAAGAGAAAACAGGTTAGAGAAAATGCCTCACTCGGGATCCACAAGCAAACATTTCCGAAAACACTTAATAGACAATGCAAATTATAAATAGACTTTACAAGCTCTGAACGGTTGCACAACAAAGGGTCAAAATGATCCACTACAGACCGGATATCTCTCACAAGTGTCCACATGACACAACCTTTATTTACAAGCCTAAGAAGGCCACCAAACCCAACTAAAATGAGGCTTTTAAGCCTTCGATCGTCCCTCTAAATACTGTGCAAAGCATGAACAAACCAAAAGACACGGACATATATAAGTATTACATCAAATATCTCGTTTAGAACTTTGTCCGTGATAGAAAGGTGGGAATGTGAAACTAGGATGTGAGGAGAATAAGAAGCTGGGAAGATCACAGGTGGTCAGGTAACAGGCTCATCAACAACGATTATATCAAAAAATTGGGAGGAAATATATAGAATGATATACATGAAAAAATTGAGAATTTTTTGGTATTCGGCATAATTTTTGAAACTTGTGCTGGAATTGTGGTATTTTAAAGGATTGAAGTGGTAAATAAGTAAAAGAACTTCAAAGATGAAGAAATGATGTCTATGAACTTATTTCTGATGTGTTGTAGTTTAGAATTAATTCATGAACAAGGCTATATTCTTATTTAATTTGTGACAATCCTTTCCCATAGTATATGAAAAAGTAGTTTGGAGTTTACTTTATCGGATAATTTTACCCATATCAAGCATTTCTATTTATATATATGCAAATTATTATGTCTCTAAAGTTGGATAATTGGGTTAATGGTCCCAAACTTCTGCCCATAATATAGTGCTTTAGATTTAAAAACATCATTTTAGTAACAGCGTGTGATTTTAATTTCCAATTTCAAGAAGCTGTTTGTTCTGTTAAATGGTCAAGCTTTCATGTATACACAAATGGAGATTTCACTGTTCAGCACACAAACTTGGTCATTATTATAATGTCACTCCAAGTTATATAATCACAAACTCATAACAGTATGTTGTTTGAAAAATTCAGTCTATGACCAACTTGTTTGTCACTTAGTTGTTCCTGGTTCGGTTCTTATACTGATACATTTCATCGCATGTTGCACAAATCAAGGTTCACAATTTCGTGTATTTGTGATGTACCAATCAGGGTAAGAACTGAAACCATATCATTGTACCGAGTCTTGGTACGCCGATACCTACTGAGTCTTGAAAAGAGACTGAAAAAAAGCAACTGGTTTTTTTTTCTCTACACATTCGCACCATTGCTAACCAAGTTGTAAGTGACAAAAAAGGCTACAAATCAATGTATGGTTTGGTTCAAATTATGTACTTGAAGGACCACTAGATTATCATGATTATCAAATCTATAGATATTTGTGCTTCCAAAACTTAATAAGCTAAAATTAAATGATCATGTGTTACATATTCTCTGTCACTTGCTAATCTTGTTACAGGTTAATAAATTATGTTATTTTGCTTGCCTGTTAGCCTGCAGGGATGTTGTTTATTGGTTGACAGAAGTGTTTTAACTTTTTGTCTAGGTAAAATTAGCTCATGGATTGACTTAGATTCGGACGATGAAAAAGTTCGATTAGACTCAGAAATTACATTGAAGCAAGAAATTGCATGGGCTTCACATCTATCCTTGCAGGTTTATACTCTTGCAAGTCTTCTGTATTCATATCCTGTTATGGGTTACTATTGTGATGGTAGAAGAGTTTGTGACAGTCGTTTGCCTTCTCTTTCTTCTTATATATTTGGATCTTGGTGCATGCCTATTTATGCATGACTTTTTGCCTAGCACCCATGCCAGATATCCTTATCTAATCATCCATAACAGTGATGTATCTATTTTCTTAGAGATTCATGTGAGATAGATACTATCTGTCCTTAAGATAGTCAAAGATGAAGTTTGCTACATGGAATCCTTGATAATGTTTTGAACAGTTAGATGTATCCTTGATGGAGGATAGAATAAGGTAAAACCTAAGGCATGCTATCTCATACTGGGTAGGTCCCAAGCTGGACTGTCTGGACCGCCAGTATTGGTGTATTGTGTCGGTATACCGATATGTACCGGAGATGAAGGAGAAAAGAGGATGGAAGAAGAGGAAGCATGGAGGAGGAAGAAGACGAGGCGTGGAGGAGGAAGGAGGAAGAGGAAGGAATAGGAGTAGGCGGCAGAGGAAGGGGAAGAAGCATACCTAGAAAAGAGGTTGGTGGTGTGCAGTGGGCGGCATTAGACGATAGCGAGCTCTACACATATGGAGAAGAGGGCTCGCGATTTGTGAAATTGTGAGCCATAATTGAAGGTTCTTTCTAGAGAAAATGGACTGGACTGGACTGCCCGAAATGGGGGTAGTCCATGTACCAGTTCACATTCAAACTGGTAAATATTGTTTGATACAGACTAGTCCTAGCAAAATTGCAATCCTTGGTAAAACCATTTAAGATGGGATTTTAATTTTCAATAGGAGATACATAGATGCAATGGATGGATGAAGTGAGTTGATCAGAATCAATGGGTCTAGGGGAGATAGAGGTAGATCTAAGAGGACTTTACTAAAAACATAAAAAAAAGCAGTTGATTGCATTTAATTTAACTGCCAGCGTTGCCTTATATAAAGCTGAATGTTGTGAATTAGGACATTGGTCATTAGTTGTTGTTGCTGATACTTGAGATAACTTGTTCTCTCCTCTACATGCCTCTAGCATTAAAATGATAATATACTTCCAAATATGTATTGCAGGCTTGCATTTTACCCCCTCCTAGGAGAGCTTCTTGTGGTAATTATGCAAAATGTGTAAATCAAATCTTGCAAAGTACAAATAACATGCAGGTATCTTCCCACAGCTAAATCTCTTATTTGCATGACAATGCAGTGTTGCACTCTTTTATAATTCTTATAGTCTGTACCAAAATTTGTCTATTTTATATTTCTTATTGTGCTCTTTCTTTTATAAGTTGTGGCTTAGGGTACCATTGGAGAAGTCTGAACCCATGGATGATGGTTCTGCAAATGCAAACTCTGACTTTTCAGTAAGTGCAATTGTGGATACCTTGTCTGGTTACTTGTTGACTACTTCATGGTTGATCAATTTACAGCTATCTTTTTACTCTAAATAATTGTTTTTGTTAAGATGAAACCTATTAATGATGCATAAAGCTTAGTAATTACAGCTAATTGAGCCAGTCTTTAGTTTTGGTCACTAAAATCACAACATTGTTCTAAGAACTGATTTGCCTATATTGCTTCCAGTGTCATGTCTGATCTTCTCATTGGAAATCTTCCTTTCATAAGCTATGGTTATCACCCACTGATTTCTGCAGGGCGGAAGAATGTTTGATTCATGGGAGTGGTGGAACTCTTTTCGGCTGCTATGTGAGCATCACAGTCAACTATGTGTAGTTCTTGACATTTTGTAAGTGAGAATGATCATGTTTTTTTTGTTCCTTTACCATATTTTTGGTAGCCACAGTAATTTACCTGAAGTACATTTTGGTTCTCAAAGTTGGATTCTAAGTTGGAAAACATGAATCAGGAGTTCTCTGCCATCGAATAACTCCATTGGACGGTGGTTTGGAGAACCAGTTAGAGCAGCTGTCATTTATACCAATGTACATTTTCTCAGATTTGAAGGCTAAATTTGGAATGTACCCCTAAATTGATTGTTTTGTTTGTATTTGAAATTCTCATTAGTTTATATTCTTGTTTTAATAGTCCTTCTTAACCAATGCAAGAGGATACCCTTGTCTTTCAAAACGACATCAGAAGTTAATAACGGAGTTCTTCAATCATTCTGTTCAGGTGAGTTTTTCTAATGATTTATGTTTGTTGTTTATCCATTAATTAACATAAAAGAGATTTTCCTATGTCTTATATTGGAAGTGTTTTTGTAATTATCAGCCTGTGTTTTCCATGTTGGCTGTAAATATTCTCCAATCACTGATATTTTTGTGTTACTTTTTTCTAGTATGATATGTAGTAAGTGAGCTTAATAGATGCAAAGTTGGTTTTGCTCATCCTACAAATCCTCCTCACTCAATGTTTTTATTGTAGATAGTAATTTCTGGAGGCTTGCTTCACAACATCTCTGGTGAAAGCATCAAAGCTTTGCCTGCTAATGATGATGATAGTCATCTTGAAGGTTAGAAATTTTGTCATGAATCATTGGAGCTGCATAGTGTTTGAAGTTGTCTTTTATTTTTTTCATTCATTTGCATGCTTATTTGCACCTAACGTAGCGTGCATTTTGATCAATCTCCCTTAAAAAGCCACCTTCTTTCATTAGTTATGCCTACTCGGCATGCATTGAGGCCTTACCTGGATTATATTGCATACTTATACCAACGGATGGATCCTCTTCCTGAGCAAGAACGTTTTGAGGTTGTAATTACTATCAGGATTTTGATGTAGTATTTTATTACTGCTCCTGTCATTATTCAACTTATTTAAGTCTTCTTACAGCTTGGCTATAGGGACTTTCTGCAGTCTCCATTGCAGGTAAATTTTATTTGCCATATTCATCAATCAGTTATTGATTAGCTCCTGTCAATGAAAATCTTAATGGTCATAGCTCTATTTTGTTACAGCCTCTTATGGATAATCTGGAGGCTCAAACTTATGAGACATTTGAAAAAGATATAGTTAAATATAGTCAGGTTTGTTTCCCATATCATTATCTATTTTGTGGATGCAATAAGAGCATCTGAATTTCTGGTACAGCACTTCTTGGATATGACTATATGATCCTGTATGACGATATATTTCACTAACACTTGGTAATACTTGTTACAAATTGCTACCAGTTTATGTATGAGGTTTACTATGTATTGCTAATTATCAGCTTCACTTTATTAAAAATTGATGATAAACGCATGTTCAAGTGAGTGAAATTTCTAGTTAATCTTTATGACATTTTATTGGCTAAAAAGAATTACCCAGTGTATCCTGTATGTATAGTTATTTTGCTATATTAGCTCATCTTTTTAGTTTAGCTCAAGTATGGGGCTTAGTTGTGTTATATGTTACAGTACCAAAGAGCAGTTTGCAAAGCTTTGATTGACAGGGTCCCTGATGAGAACGCATCAACAAAAATAATGGTGAGATTTAATTCACATCTGTCTTGAATTTTCCTTTAGGTGTGTGGTGTTTCGACATGTTAAATAGATAATTTTATTGTATTATGATGCATTCTGTTATCTTTATTCTAAAATGACCAACATTTATTTTCATCTACACAAGGTACTAATGGTTGTGGGAGCTGGAAGAGGACCACTTGTAAGAGCATCTTTGCAGGTAGTTTCTTTTGCCTCAACATGACTTTCACATTTGAGAAGAATTTGGCTCGAAAAAAATCCTCTTCAAATGGTATCTTAAAGGAAGAAATCTGTCAGATGGCTATAAGACCACCATGTTTGATGAGCGTCCTCTTTAAAACGTGGGTTCACACATGCACCCACCAATAGTTTTTTCCATTCTTTTAAGTAGAGAAACCACCGGTGAATATACAAAACCACCCTAGGAAGCAGGACATATTACCAGAACTGCATTCGACTGTGTATATCATGTTGTAAGACTTGTAATAGTTTGAAATAATGACAACTTGCCTATAGTGAATATTTGATGATATATGAGATCTTCTTTGGGCTTGCCACTTAAAGGAACTTATATTTTGGTCATTTTCTGTTAAGTAATCCCTTCTCTGGATTATTGTTGGCCAGTAACTTCTCGTTTGGTTCCTTTAGGCCATCTTGGACAGGTTATATTTAAAATGGTCTTTTAGGTTATTTCTTTGGCGAATATTTTCTGGTCTTGTTTATGCTTCTCATCAACTCCAGACATTTTTACATCTGCATAGTACAACTATTTGGTCTAATTCTTACCATATAGAAGTGTTCTTATCAAATTAAGTGGTGATGAAGCTTCCTACCTTGGAATTTTCAGAATACACAATTAGATTTGTGATACCTGCAGTTGGGATTTTTTTGTTCAAAGTTCAGATTTGTCTTTTTTACTCTGATCTCTCATTGCAGAATTTTTATTGCACACTTTTTCCCTTATTGATTGCAAAGGAAAATGGTGGAAAAGGATTTTTCCAAGGAGAAAGTATTCCATGAAAAATAAATGCAATCTTGAAATGGATATATGAGTTTCCTAGGAAATAAGATTAAAGAATCTTGTAATTTATGAATAAATAAGGGCAGTTTTTATCAAGGATACAATGAAGTATGACTTCTCAATTGGTTTGGACATGATTTAAGAAGACCTATATATGTATAGGAAAGCATGTCAATTAGGATTAAGATTAGAGGTAGAACCAGGGTAGAGGTATTCTATTACCTTTATCAGAAATAATAACAAATTTGTTGCCTCGTAGTTTGACCTGTGATATTGCATTATAGCTCAAGTCGAAGCTCAATGAGGGGAAAGGATCGATATAGCCAACAACTATAGATGGCTGGGTCCTTGTGGCTCCTTGTTATATCTGTCCCACCATTTCAGTTAAAAAATATTAGGAATTGATCCTTAAGGGCATGCATTGTCTACTTCATTCTATAAGTTGTTACTATAATAGTAATTACTAATTACATTTTAGTAAGTTTTATTGTTAAACATGCCAGAAAACTTGCTCTTCAAATGGTATCTTAAAGGAAGAAATCTGTCAGATGGCTATAAGACCACCATGTTTGATGAGCGTCCTCTTTAAAACGTGGGTTCACACATGCACCCACCAATAGTTTTTTCCATTCTTTTAAGTAGAGAATTCACCGGTGAATATACAGAACCACCCTAGGAAGCAGGACATATTACCAGAACTGCATTCGACTGTGTATATCATGTTGTAAGACTTGTAATAGTTTGAAATAATGACAACTTGCCTATAGTGAATATTTGATGATATATGAGATCTTCTTTGGGCTTGCCACTTAAAGGAACTTATATTTTGGTCATTTTCTGTTAAGTAATCCCTTCTCTGGATTATTGTTGGCCAGTAACTTCTCGTTTGGTTCCTTTAGGCCATCTTGGATAGGTTATATTTAAAATGGTCTTTTAGGTTATTTCTTTGGTGAATATTTTCTGGTCTTGTTTATGCTTCTCATCAACTCCAGACATTTTTACATCTGCATAGTACAACTATTTGGTCTAATTCTTACCATATAGAAGTGTTCTTATCAAATTAAGTGGTGATGAAGCTTCCTACCTTGGAATTTTCAGAATACACAATTAGATTTGTGATACCTGCAGTTGGGATTTTTTTGTTCAAAGTTCAGATTTGTCTATTTTACTCTGATCTCTCATTGCAGAATTTTTATTGCACACTTTTTCCCTTATTGATTGCAAAGGAAAATGGTGGAAAAGGATTTTTCCAAGGAGAAAGTATTCCATGAAAAATAAATGCAATCTTGAAATGGATATATGAGTTTCCTAGGAAATAAGATTAAAGAATCTTGTAATTTATGAATAAATAAGGGCAGTTTTTATCAAGGATACAATGAAGTATGACTTCTCAATTGGTTTGGACATGTTTTAAGAAGACCTATATATGTATAGGAAAGCATGTCAATTAGGATTAAGATTAGAGGTAGAACCAGGGTAGAGGTATTCTATTACCTTTATCAGAAATAATAACAAATTTGTTGCCTCGTAGTTTGACCTGTGATATTGCATTATAGCTCAAGTCGAAGCTCAATGAGGGGAAAGGATCGATATAGCCAACAACTATAGATGGCTGGGTCCTTGTGGCTCCTTGTTATATCTGTCCCACCATTTCAGTTAAAAAATATTAGGAATTGATCCTTAAGGGCATGCATTGTCTACTTCATTCTATAAGTTGTTACTATAATAGTAATTACTAATTACATTTTAGTAAGTTTTATTGTTAAACATGCCAGAAAACTTGCTCTTCAAATGGTATCTTAAAGGAAGAAATCTGTCAGATGGCTATAAGACCACCATGTTTGATGAGCGTCCTCTTTAAAACGTGGGTTCACATGTGCACCCACCAATAGTTTTTTCCATTCTTTTAAGTATAGAAACCACCGGTGAATATACAAAACCATCCAAGGATGCAGGACATATTACCAGAACTGCATTCGACTGTGTATATCATGTTGTAAGACTTGTAATAGTTTGAAATAATGACAACTTGCCTATAGTGAATATTTGATGATGTATGAGATCTTCTTTGGGCTTGCCACTTAAAGGAACTTATATTTTGGTCATTTTCTGTTAAGTAATCCCTTCTCTGGATTCTTGTTGGCCAGTAACTTCTCGTTTGGTTCCTTTAGGCCATCTTGGACAGGTTATATTTAAAATGGTCTTTTAGGTTATTTCTTTGGTGAATATTTTCTGGTCTTGTTTATGCTTCTCATCAACTCCAGACATTTTTACATCTGCATAGTACAACTATTTGGTCTAATTCTTACCATATAGAAGTGTTCTTATCAAATTAAGTGGTGATGAAGCTTCCTACCTTGGAATTTTCAGAATACACAATTAGATTTGTGATACCTGCAGTTGGGATTTTTTTGTTCAAAGTTCAGATCTGTCTTTTTTACTCTGATCTCTCATTGCAGAATTTTTATTTCACACTTTTTCCCTTATTGATTGCAAAGGAAAATGGTGGAAAAGGATTTTTCCAAGGAGAAAGTATTCCATGAAAAATAAATGCAATCTTGAAATGGATATATGAGTTTCCTAGGAAATAAGATTAAAGAATCTTGTAATTTATGAATAAATAAGGGCAGTTTTTATCAAGGATACAATGAAGTATGACTTCTCAATTGGTTTGGACATGTTTTAAGAAGACCTATATATGTATAGGAAAGCATGTCAATTAGGATTAAGATTAGAGGTAGAACCAGGGTAGAGGTATTCTATTACCTTTATCAGAAATAATAACAAATTTGTTGCCTCGTGGTTTGACCTGTGATATTGCATTATAGCTCAAGTCGAAGCTCAATGAGGGGAAGGATCGATATAGCCAACAACTATAGATGGCTGGGTCCTTGTGGCTCCTTGTTATATCTGTCTCACCATTTCAGTTAAAAAATATTAGGAATTGATCCTTAAGGGCATGCATTGTCTACTTCATTCTATAAGTTGTTACTATAATAGTAATTACTAATTACATTTTAGTAAGTTTTATTGTTAAACATGCCAGAAAACTTGCTTTACTCAAAACTGCCCTTTATCTCATCATGGATTTATATAGGCCGGATAAACTTAATGCTTCAACTTCATTCTGCAACTGTTATGCTGTTTTTCGTTTTGTCTTTCTTACAGAGTCTCTAGATGTCTTATGTATCAAAGTGATTATACTACAGGCAGCAGAAGAAACAGGTCGGAAACTAAAAGTTTATGCTGTAGAGAAAAATCCCAATGCCGTCATTACACTTCATGTGAGTTGGTTTTTAATCTTGGACGGTTATCATGTTTTATTGTCTCTTGATGCTAGTTATTATTGGATTGTCATAGTAATAAAAGGGAACTGAATGGAGGCTGGATGGCATGGCTCATTTTTTCTCCGGACAGTTGTTGGGATAAGCACTATGTTTGGTAATTACTAAAAGAAAGTGCAAGAGAAGAATATGAGCGAAGAGAAAATGACTGATTTTAAAATTTTCTCCTATGACTATTATTTTATTACCTCATGAGAAAATTTGTTTCTACCGTTCTTCTCGCCAATTTGCTCAATCTAAATAGGCTGTAAAGATTCATTCATATTCTCTTGCATCATGAAATAATTTACCCAATGGTTGTAGTTTCTGGTCTCTTATTCCCTAAAAGTTCACCAGAATGTGGATACTATTTAGTGAATATAATTGTATCTCAGTGGAATTTATTAAACTGCTAGAAGTACTACAATATTTGGCTTTCGGTCTAAAGTGGGTTTCATTTTAAGACACTGCTGACAATGTTTACATTGGTACACAATGTACTAGTCAGCAACTCACGATTGACTCTCTTGTTCTGTGACAGAGTTTGGTTAAATTGGAAGGATGGGAAGACATAGTTACTATAATTTCAAGTGATATGCGTTGCTGGAATGCCCCAGAAAAAGCTGATATCTTGGTTAGGAACTACCACTTTTTGGTGCCATGTTTTGAAATACTTGTTGTAGAAGTGTTACAATCATCTTGTGCTAGGTGAGTGAGCTGCTGGGATCATTTGGTGATAATGAACTCTCACCTGAATGTCTTGATGGAGCACAGACGTTTTTAAAGGCAGATGGGATTTCTATTCCGTCATCGTGAGTTCTTTCTTATTGAACCCAGTGGTTCTTGGTTTTAATTATGTTGGTATTGCATTTATCATAGAAGAAATTATTAGATTGTTGGTGACGTCTCCAGATATACAAGCTTTATTCAACCTGTGACAGCAACAAAGTTATATAATGATGTATGTCATTAGAAAACTCAAACCATCCTCCTTTTAATGTCGTTTAATGCTGACACAGATTTATTTGTGCAGGTGAAGTCACATAAGGATCTTGCACATTTCGAAACTGCATATGTTGTAAAACTGCACCGTGTAGCAAGGCTTGCTCCATCTCAGCCTGTGAGAATCTGCCTCATTTTTGTGTTTCTTTTTTTTTATTTTGGATTAGCAGATGCATTATTCCATAAATCAACTAGCTAATCTTTTTATTGCCTGTCTTTTGGTAGCTGTGGCTCTTAAATTGTGGTGCTTAGCTTGGTCTTCGGGGTTATGTTCATTCCTCTTGGTCCTTTTTAACCTTATTTGTTACTTCTTCTTGATCAGGTGTTCACATTTACACATCCAGAATACTCTAAGAAAAGCAATGAAAGATATAAAAAGTTATGTTTTGAGATACCTTCGGACAGCGGATCGGCTGTGGTGCATGGTATGCTGTTGACTGGTTTATGACATCTTTACTCATGAAGTTTTGACATTTAGAGGGATCATATCCAAGTCTGCTTTCATTTCTGTCATGGTTGGTTTTGGATAGGTTTTGCTGGTTATTTTGATGCAACACTTTATAAAGATGTACATCTTGGCATTGAACCATCCACTGCAACACCAAACATGTTTAGCTGGTACTACCTCATTGTGATCTCATCAACCCCTTGTGCTTTATAGAACTGCTAATAGTACCCTCCCACCACGTGTATCAATCAGGTTCCCAATCTTCTTTCCTCTGCGGACACCTCTCTTTGTACCTACAGGATCTCCTTTAGAAGTCCACTTCTGGCGATGCTCAAGTGCTTCAAAGGTTCCCATGCTTCAGTTGTTTAGTTTGGTCATCGCTGAATATTCTTTTCTTTTTTTGATATTACCGCCTCATTTTCATCACCTCCATGATGCAGGTCTGGTACGAGTGGTGTGTTACTTCTCCCACTACTTCACCAGTTCATAACAGCAATGGCCGCTCATATTGGGTTGGGCTATGAATCCTTGCCATGCACCACCTCGATGTCTGCATGCGATGAAGGAGCTTCTTGGTGAAGCAATTAAAAATCATATTAGCAAGTGCCATGAGTTGGACAGTGATGAGTAGGATGAATATGTTATATGAAACAAGTTTATTTGTCTTGTCATTTTCCATCTCTTCCTTGCCTTCCTCAAAAATGATCTTTTTTGTAGGTCTTATTAGTTTTCAAAGTCGAGGTTTTTGCTTCCTAGTTGGATTCCTTAAATGGTGGCCTGTGCATTTCCATTCATATGTTTTAGTACAACCAAGGATGGAGATAATACATCTACAGTTGATTTACTGCTTTAAGAGTAAATATAGGCACAGATTGATACAACTGTTCTAGTGGTAATGTTTTTAAACCTGTTTTGTGCGGTGTTAGCAGCCTTCTTTATTATTTATACATGGTTGATGCTGATTGTATAAGACATTTTTGACTGCTATGTGATTGTTATTTATTTATAAACGTTCACAACAATCGACTTCACAGTTCAATCAGAGTCGTCTTGCAAAAACCTGCGACCAGACTAATTAAAGCCTACCCTTGTGTTATCCTTGATGAGACCGAGTGTCATCAGTATTCATTTTGTAATTTTTCAGTATTTATTATTGAGTACAAATCATCAAACGAGGGTTCCATTTTTTTCATATACTTGTTGCTCATAACAATTGTCTCCAAAGATGGAATGGTAGTACTAATCTTGTGTATAATTGATGATATTTTCTGGTCTGACAAATGAATGATATTGGATCATGTGATCGATCATATGGATCAGGAATTTGTTTCTTTTTTTCCTTTTTTGTTTCGTTTTGGATGATATCGGATGGTATGGATTGGTACAAGTATTGGATGATTCCTTGTTTGGCTTGTGCAACGCAGCAAGTTTTATTAGTGTGCTCTTCGGTCTCTTTTCTCTCTGCAGGTTTCTTGTTAATGCCATAAACCACACGGTTTGAGTTCAGCTTGATAGTTGAAACGAAGAACGTGCCTGCTGCATTTGAGACGATTTACATTGGCTTTGCACTACCATGGTTGAAGTTGAGGATCCTCGAGATTTGTCAATGGCCTCACCTCAGTGGCAAAGGTAGACAGCACAAGAATCAAATTGACTTGCCATCATGGAACAATTGAGCAACAAAGTAAGCGCTATGTGTAGATTAAAATGGGCCTCGTATCAAGCTCAACAGATGTGGAGGCCCAGCTAGATTGTTACGACTCAATGGGTCTCGATTAGTTTTTTACGTTAAGATGGGCACCACGTCAAGCAACTTTTTCTTTTTTCTAAATTATAATTTTTTTGGTTTGGGCAAATGTAAGCTATAAAGATGGAATATTTGATCTTGGAACTTGGTGGCTAGCTTTGAATATTGATTGAAAGCATTCAATCGTGACATCCATTATTTCATAATTCTTATAATTTATATTGATTTTTAAATTTAATTGAACTAGGATATTTTATCCTCACTATTGGTTTGATGCTCTCTCCATATTCGCTTTTACCTAAGGGTGTCTTTTTTATTTACTTGGAAGAAAATGTTCGCATACTTTTACATTCAAAATTAAATTATTTTTTTTAAAATTTTGATAATTAATCAACATAAAATTTATAAAAAAATAAAAAAACATATTATACTAATCATCTTAAAATCATGTCTTAGTGATTCTCTAAAAAGTTGGGTTGGTTTACACTCACTCACAAAACCTATTCAAAAAATCTTCAATTTTGATAATTAATTATCATAAAATTTTATAAAAATAAAGAGTATTACTGATCATCTTAGAATCATGACTAGGTAGATTGGTAAAAGTTTTAGTTGGTCCGATGGAAGCCGATCAAGTTACACTCCAAAATGAACTAAATTATACTCGATCACAGTACATATTTAGTTTTTTTTAGTTTTGATAATTAATCAACATAAAATTAAAAAAATAAAAAAAAACAGTACTAATCATCTTAGAACCATGTCATAATAGTTCCATGAAAATTTAGATAGGTATAATAGAAGCCGCTAAAGTTACACTTGATCATAGTATCACAAAAAAAAATCTTAAATTTTGATAAATAATTATCATAAATTATTAAAAAATAGTTTTAATCATCTAACAATTATATTCAAGTTATTTTTATAAAAGTTTGGATTAATTCAATGAAAGTTAATCTAGTTACATTTGAGTTACACTTTGAATCTTGGATTTTGATGATTAAGTCAATTGTCATTTGTTTATCTAATCTATATGTTGAGAAAAGTGTGTAGGATTAACTACGATGGCAGTAAGACATGTAGAAAGTGTTATGCTGGAGTCAAGATCAAGATCACGTTGGGAGTTCGAGAGTTCGTAGGAAAGTTCTGTGGGAACCAGTCGAGAAGTCCAAGAGCTTGCTATAGAAGCTCATCGTAACTCGCCAAGAAGATCGTCGTAAAGTTCAGGAGCTTGCCGGGAGTCCGCTGGAGCATCGTCGAGAGTTCATCGGATGTTCGCCGGAAGTACGTCGGAAGCTCGCTGGAAGAAGCGATTGACGCACCGGAACACGAATTGTAGTAATGATGTCTTAATTTCCGTAGTTAGAGTATAGATTAAGTTACGATTAGGAGGCAATCCCACTAACTTAATTAGGGGCCAATTGGACCTTTAACAGACCCAAATTGTGCTGAATGGAATAACCCATTCGGCCCCTGAATTCCTGGCTAGCGGTGGCACCGCTTGGGAGACTCGGTCTCCTAGGAATTATGGGCGGTGGTACCACCTCTGTCAAGCAATGGTACCGCTTGAGCTCGGTCTTTGAGAACTGTTAGGTGGTAGTACCACCCAGACTGAGCGGTAGTACCGCCCAGTGCCCGATGACAGGCGGTAGTACCACCCAGTAATGGCGGTGGTACCGCCAGGACCCCGGAAATATGAAAATGGATACATTTAGGCTCCATTTTTAAACTCATTGGGGCCTATAAAAATTCCACCCTTTCCTGCATGAAAGAGTATCGAAATCTTGATATATTCTTGAGTCTTTGAAGTGTTAAAGAGTTGTAAAAGTGCTAGAGTTCTCCTCCTTTCTAAGTGTTGAGATCATTCAAGAGAGGAGTGAAACTTGTAAGGGTTGTCTCCTAAGCCCGGAAAAAGGAGAAAAGCTGTAAAAGGGTAGTTGGCCTTCGCCTATTGAAGGAAGGCTTCTAGTGGACGCCGGTGACCTCGTCGGAGGAGGAAGCCGATAGTGGATGTAGGTCATGTTGACCGAACCACTCTAAAATCTTGGTTTGCATTTACTTTGAGCAACTTTCCTTTATAGCAAACTGCCTCTCCTCCTTACTGTGCCTTAACTACGTCTACATACGCTTTGATAGTAACATTTTCCGAGATCGACTTTAATCGTACGAAGACCTTACAAAACTGACGCTTTTCATTTGTGCACTTTACTTTGCTACAATTCACCTTAGTCTTTTCTTGCTCTTTCACGAAAGGTTTCAAGTTTAAAGTTCTTCAAAAAAGGATCGAGTTGAAACTATTCTTGTTGAATCGACTTTAATCGAAATAAGTTTATTGAAATCGTAAAAGTTTTCCATTGCACTAATTCACCCCCCCCCCCCCCCCCCTTTTAGTGCGCTCTTGATCCTAACAATTGGTATCAGAGCCCGGTTCACTCTTAGTTGGATTAAAACCCAAGAGAGATGACATTTGCCGGAAACCAAGAGGGTCACTCAATTACACGTCTGCCCAAGTTCAATGGGATGGATTACACCTATTGAAAATCTAGAATGAGAATCTTCCTAATTTCTATGGATTTTGAGCTTTTGAATATTATAGAAAATAAATTTCAAAAGTCTTCTATTCCAATGATAGATTGGAATGAATTGGAGAAGAAGACTTTCGCTTTAAATGCAAAGGCTATGAATGCCTTGTTTTGTGCTCTAGATAAAAATGAGTTCAATCGAGTTTTGATATGTGAAACGACTTTTGATATTTGGCACACACTCGAAGTGACTCACGAAGGCACTAGTAGTGTGAAAGAGTCAAAAATCAACCTTTTAGTAAATTCTTATGAATTATTTCGAATGAAACCGAGTGAGAGCATTGGAGACATGTATACCTGTTTTATGGATGTCGTCAATGGTCTAAAAGGACTTGGTAAAAGTTTTTCAGATTTTGAGCTCGTTAATAAAGTTTTAAGATCCCTTCCAAAGAGTTGGGACCCTAAAGTCAGGCCATTCAAGAGGCCAAAGATTTAAATAACTTTCCTCTTGAAGAATTAATTGGGTCACTAATGACCTATGAAATGATATGCAAAGCTCATGAAGAGCTTGAGGACACCCTTCCAAAGAATAGGAAGGATATGACACTAAGAACACAAGAAGACCACTTGAGAGAAAACTCAAGTGATGAGGACTTTGATGATGACTTGGCACTTTTAACAAGAAAATTTAAAAAATTCATTAAAAGAAATAAATTTAAAAATGATGCTAAAAATAAATTTGAACCCAAGAAAGATTAAGTAATTTACTACGACTGCAAGAAACCGGGACACTACAAGAGTGAATGTCCTCAAGCCAAGAAGAGGATACCAAAGAAGAAGGCGCTCAAAGCAACATGGGACGACTCAAGCACATTCGAAGAAGAGAAGCCCAACACCAAGCAAGTTGCTCACTATGCACTAATAGCCATTAGAGAGGAGGTATCAAGTTCAATTGATGCAAATTTATCATTTGATGAATTATTAAATGCTTTTTATGATTTATTTGATGAATACAAAATAATTAGTAAAAAATATAAATTGTTAAAAAAAGAGCATGATTCTTTTGCTAGTAATTTTGATAAATTAAAAATTAAGCATAATGATAGTTTAGCTCCATGTACGAAATGCCATGATTTAGAAATACTTCAAAAAGAAAACTTGCTACTCAAGGATACCTCGAAGAAATTTGAGGTAGGTAGTAAGTCCTTGAACATGATCCTTGCCAACAAGGGTCATGTTCATAGGAAAGGCGGAATAGGATTTGTGAGTATCTCTCACTATAATCCAACCACCTTCGTTAAAGGCCCTAGCTTACATATTTCGCCCCAAAACAAATGTAACTTTTGTTGCAAACATGGACATAAAGCTTATCATTGTCTATTTAAAAAGGTTAGTCCACATAAATTGATATGGGTTCCTAAAGGAACCGTAAAAAATTTCATGCAACATGATAAGCAATTTAGATCGATTTTTGAGGCACCCAAGGTCAAATGGGTACCTAAAATTATCCTCTTTTGTAGAAATGTAAACCATCACAAGTTAGGAGCAAGAGATGGTACCTTGATTGTGGATGCTCAAGGCATATGACCAGAGATCTATTTCAATTTTCTAAGCTTACTAGTATAGATGAAGGATATGTCACATTCAGAGACAACAACAAGGGTAAAATCATTGATTGGTAAAGGAACCATAGGTAACAAATCCAACTTCTTTATTGAAGATGTTTTGTTAGTTGATGGTTTAAAACATAACCTCTTGAGCATTAGTCAATTATGTGATAAAGGATATATTGTTAAATTTGAATCTAATGCTTGCATTATTGAAAAACCACACAAAAACACATCTATGATTGCATTAAAATAAAATAACGTATACACCGTTGATATTATTGATCTTTGCAATGAAATATGTTTTTCGATTTTGAATGATGATGCTTGGCTTTGGCATAGGAGATTAGGTCATGCTAGCATGAAACTAATCACCCAAATTTCATCTAAAGAACTTGTAAGAGGAATTCCTCACATCAAGTTCGTCAAAGGTAATGTGTGTGATGCTTATTAATTAGGAAAACAAATAAAAAGTAGCTTCAAACTAGCACAATTTGATATTATAGACCTTTGCAATTGATCCATATGGACTTGTTTGGACCAATTTCTATATCAAGCCTAGGAGGTAGCAAATACGCTTTTGTCATTATAGATGATTATAGTAGATACACATGGACTTATTTTTTGATATACAAAAGTGAATGCTTTAGATATTTCACCAAGTTTTGTAAACTTATTCAAAATGAAAAGGGTTTTATGATTTCGTCAATTCGAAGTGATCACAGTGGTGAATTTCAAAACAGTGATTTCCAAGAATTTTGTGAATCTAATGGATACAACCACAACTTCTCTATTCCAAGAAATCATCAATAAAATGGAGCAGTAGAAAGAAAGAATAGAAATTTACAAGAAATGACAAGAACCATGTTGAATGAACATAGCCTACCCAAATATTTTTGGGCCAAAGCCGTAAACACGGCATGCTATGTCATGAATATAGTTCTAGTAAGACCTTTACTCACCAAAACTCCTTATAAGTTATGGAACAATAAAAAATCTAATATTTTATATTTTAAAGTTTTTGGGTATAAGTGTTTTATTTTGAATGAAAAAGATGCCTTAGGAAAATTTGATGCTAAATCCGATGAAGGAATTTTTCTTGGCTATTCTTCGATTTCTAAAGCATTTCATATCTTTAATAAAAGAACCTTGATTATAGAAGAATCCATTCATATTATTTTTAATGAGGTTTCTGAAATTAAGAAAAATGATTTTGATGATGATGTTAATTTTGATACTTTGAATTTAAATGAAACCCCTTCTCCAACTAGCAACTTGGATGCATCCACTTTCGAAACATCCTTACCCAAGGATTGGAAGTATAAAGATGCTCATCCCAAGGAGCTAATCATAGGAGACACATCTAAAGGGGTTCAAACACGTTTCTCTTAAAAATTTTTTGTGCCAACGCCACTTTTCTCTCACAAATTGAACCTAAATGTATTGATGAAGACATGAAAGATGATTCATGGATTATCACAATGCAAGATGAGTTAAATCAATTTGAGAGAAATGAGGTGTGAAAGCTTGTTCTTGGGCCAAATGACCATTTAGTTATTGGTACTAAATGGGTCTTTAGAAACAAGCAAGATGAATCTGGTATCATGATTAGAAACAAGGCTAGACTAGTGGCCAAAAATTTAACCAAGAAGAAGGTATCGATTACGAAGAAACCTTCGCTCCTGTAGCTCGATTAGAAGCCATAAGGATGCTCCTTGCCTATGCTAGTAGTAATAATTTTAAGTTGTTTCAAATGGATGTTAAAAGTGCTTTTCTTAATGGCTTTATTTCCGAAGAAGTTTATGTTGAACAACCTCCCGGATTTGAGAATAATAGTTTCCCTAATCATGTGTTTAAATTGACTAAAGCTCTCTATGGTTTAAAACAAGCCCCAAAGGCTTGGTATGAGAGACTTAGTTCATTTCTTATTAAAAATAATTTATCTAAAGGCAAGGTTGATACTACATTATTTATCAAAAAATTTAAAAATAATTTTCTTATTATTCAAATTTATGTTGATGATATTATTTTTGGTTCAACGAATGTATCTCTTTATGAATCATTTGCTAAAAGTATGAGTCTTGAATTTGAAATGAGTTTGATGGTAGAATTAACTTTCTTTTTGGGCTTACAAATCAAATAATTAAGTAATGGTACATTTCTTAGTTAAACAAAATACACCTTAGATTTGCTAAAAAGGTTCAATATGGATAGCTCAAAAGCTATCAACACTCCCATAAGCACCTCTGCTAAGTTAGAAATTGATGAAAGTGGAGAAAGCTTTGATAAAAAAACTTATAGGGGTATGATAGAAAGTCTACTATACCTCACCACAACAAGACCGGATATCATGTTTAGTATAGGTCTTTGTGCTAGGTTTCATCTAATCCTAATATATCTCATCTTAAAGCAGTTAAAAGAATACTTAGATATCTTAAAGGTACTACTAATCTAGGATTATGGTATCCAAAATTCGAGAATTTTGAACTAATTGCATATGCTGATGTGGATTTTGTTGGATGTAGATTAGATAGAAAAAGCACATCCGGAACATGTCAGTTTTTAGGACACGCACTTGTTTCTTGGTCATCCAAGAAACAAAACTCGATTATACTATGTACAACCGAAGTTGAGTATATTGCAGCTAGTGCATGCTGTGCACAAGTTGTATGGATGAAAAATACTTTAGAGGATTATAAGATTCATCTTAAAAATATTCCCATAAAATGTGATAACACAAGTGTAATATGTTTAACAAAGAATCCCATTCAACACTCTAGAACAAAACATATTGACATTAGGCATCACTTTATACGAGATCATATCACTAATCATGATGTAATCCTAGAGTTTATTGATACAAAACATCAATTGGCCAATATTTTTATAAAACCTTTAAGTGAAGAATAATTTGATTTTATTAGAAAAGAATTAGGAATGTTGGTTTGTCCGAATGATTTTATTTTCGGACTTTCTTGATTCTTTGATCACTCATTTAAATTCTGTGTTTATAATTTTATGATGAGAATTTTACTTGATTGTGTGCTTCAATAACATGTTCACATTGGAAAGTTTGTAAAAAGTTTATATGATTATGCAATATCATATTTATCTTCATGATTATGATTGAAAAGCTATGACAAAACATGTCCGAATGCATAATTTTGTTGTATTTCTCATCCGGACTTAATATATTTCTTGAATGGAGCTTTTATGAGCCTATGCCGTATCAAATTTATTTCATATCCATGCTCCATCACTTAATGATTTTTGATATATGGAATTAATTGACAAATGCATCTCTCATGGATTTATCTCTTGTAAATTTTTAAATTAAGAAATGGATTTGATATAATGATTCTTTCACATGAATTCCTTCTTGATAAATGAATTTTTTTTTGAGATGAACACTTGCAAGGATTTAATTTCACATGTATATCTTGATCCTTGTGAAAAATGAAGCATGATTTAATGAAACTCTCTTATCATTTTTAACTTCATTTAAAGTTGGTTTTGGTTTTTACCTTCCTTCTTTCATTCTTCATGTAAAGTTTTGATGATAAGTAAAAGGAAAGAAGTTAACGAATGATATTATGTCATGAATACTTGAAAAATAATTAGTATGAATTTCTTTACAAGTTGAAAAATGACATGAATTTTTACCACAATTACATATATTGTTGAATCATTTTCCTTTTTTGATGACAAAGGGGGAGAAATATATAGTAAATTGATGAGAAATGTATGCAATTTTACACTTGAAATGTTTGTATTATGATAAGATATCTAGAGATTAATTTAAAATATTATAAATTGATATCTTGTCATAGAATGAATTACTATTATTGTTATCCTTCATATTTGAAATATAAGACTTGAAAATGAATGTCATGCCTTAATATCATTTTCAGAAAGTTACATCATGATAGGAATCAAGATGGGTGTATCGATAAGTTTAAATGAACTTAACTTATCAATATGTCTCTTAAATTCAAAGGCTTTGAATTCAAGAATGACTTTTCTCAAGTATGGCATATAGATAGGGAGAGTTAAGGTTAACTCCGTCATCATAAAAAAGGGGGAGATTGTTGAATCTTGGATTTTGATGATGAAGTCAATTATCATTTGTTTATCTAACCTATATATTGAGAAAAGTTTGTAGGATTAACTACGATGACAATAAGACATGCAACAGGTGTTATGCCGGAGTCAAGATCAAGATCGCATTGGGAGTTCGAGAGTTCGTCGGAAGTTCGGACGTTCGTCGGAAGTTCTGCTAGAACCAGTTGAGAAGTCCAGGATCTTGCCATAGAAGCTCGTCGAAACTCACCAAGAAGATCGTCGCAAAGTTTGGGAGCTTGCTGGGAGTCAGCCGGAGCATCGTCGAGAGTTCGTCGGATGTTCACCGGAAGTACGCCGGAAGCTCACCGGAAGAAGCGATTGACGTATTGGAACATGAATTACAGTAATGATGTCTTAATTGCTATAGTTAGAGTATAGATTAAGTTAGGATTGGGAGATAATCCCACTAACTTAATTAAGGGCCAATTGGGCCCTTAACAGACCCAAATTGGGCCAAATGGAACAGCTCATTCGGCCCTTGAATTCTTGGCCGGCGGTGGCACCGCTTGGGAGACTCGATCTCCCAAGAATTCTGGGTGGTGGTACCACCCTGTCAGGCGGTAGTACTGTCGGTAGTTATTACTACTAACGGTGGTACCGTCCCTTTCAAGCGGTGGTACCGCTTGAGCTCGGTCTTCGAGCGCTGTTAGGAAGGTAGTACCGTCCAGACTGAGCAGTAGTACCGCCCAGTGCCCGATGACAGGTGGAATCACCGCCCAATAATGGCGGTGGTACTGCCAGGACCCCGAAAATATGAGAATGGACACTTTTAGGCTCCATTTTTGAACTCATGGGGCCTATAAAAACCCCACCCTTTCTGCATGAAAAGGCATCAAAATCTTGATATATTCTTGAGTCTTTGAAGTGTTAAAGAATTGTAAAAGTGCTAGAGTTCTCCTCATTCTTTCTAAGTATTGAGATCATTCAAAAGAGGAGTGAAACTTGCAAGGGTTGTCTCCTAAGCCCGACAAAAGGAAAAAAGCTGTAAAAGGGTGGTTCGCCTTCGCCTATTGAAGGAAGGCCTCTAGTGGACGCTGGTGACCTCGTTGGAGGAGGAAGCCGATAGTGGATGTAGGTCACGTTGACCGAACCACTCTAAAATCTCGGTTTGCATTTACTTTGAGCAACTTTCCTTTATAGCAAACTGCCTCTCCTCTTTACTATGCCTTAACTATGTCTACATACACTTTGACGTTAATATTTTTCGAGATCGGCTTTATCGTACGACGACCTTACAAACCGACGTTTTTAATTGTGCACTCTACTTTGTTGTAATTCACATTAGTCTTTTATTGCTCTTTCACGATAGGTTTCAAGTTTAAAGTTCTTCTGAAAAGGATTGAGTTGAAACCATTCTTGTTGAATCGGCTTTAATCGAAATAAGTTTATTAAAATTATTTTATTTTCTGCTGGACTAATTCACCCCCCCCCTCTTAGTGTGCTCTTGATCCTAACAATACTTGATCACATTATCTATCAAAAAAAAAAAAAAACCCCCTCAATTTCAATTGAGTTTGAATCATTCGCTTTTTTTATTATTTAAAGAGAAAAAAAAGGAGTTCCCACGTATAATTTGGGCACTTAAATAAGCTTGATAGCCAATAGATTGTTTAAGCCTTTAATTTCTATAATTTTGATGAAATTTCTTTCCACCATTTTACAACACAGATAGATAAATATTTGGTTTACAACACAGAGAAAATTATTATACTAAATTCTAGATGTTAAGCAAATTATATTTTGGGTTATATGTCGGGTTTGGAATTAATTTATATCTCGAGTTTAGTTCCATATAATAAGATGTAAAAGGATGATTAAATTGCCTTAAAGGATTAAAGCGCTAGCTAGATGTATCTATAAACATTTTAGATTTTTTAGGCTATGGATTGATTAGGATTTTTGTCACTAATATTCGTTACTAATTCTTAAAAACAATTCCAAGTACCTTAAACTTGGAATTTTTATTTTTAAAGCTTAAAAAGTATAACCTAAGATATATTTTCAAACATATCATAAATTTGTTGGATCAATGTACCTTAAACTTTCCCATGATTCAAGATAAATGGATAGATATCCCAGTAGATTTTGCATAAGAATTTAATGAACCCAACTATTTTATTTTTTTGGTATGAGTTCTCATTATAGCGACTTTCATTTAATAAAAAGAAAATAAGATAGAAGAATTAAATGAGATTTTCAGTTAGTTATTATTAATTTTTTTATTAATATCATTACATGAAAAAAAAACTTAAAACAATTAAAATAAACATGCTATGTGAAATTCAACTCTTAAGATTTAAATCAATCAAATATTTATTAATGTGTGATATGATTAATATTTTGAGTCAATCGAGAGATTCGACACACATATTTTTTATTCCAGAAATATATTCTTTCAATGAACACAAATTTTATACTCCTACTCTCTGACTTAAACATTAGATTTATCACATTTTAAACATAGGATTTATCACGTCGTGTGGATGCTCTCAGTGCTAAGATAGAGATTCTACTTGAGAAAAGTCATCCTACTCCTTTACTCTCAAAGATTCGATTCTTCATACACAAAAACCCTTAGGAAGTGAACTGAAAGGCTCCAACCCTTGGGAAGTGACATCGACATCGATAGTTGTCCAATTTTAACACTAACAACACACGATCCAAATAAAGATGTGATATATATATATATATATATATATATATATATATATATATATATATATATATATATATATATATATATATATAGCTTTGTTATTACTTTTAATTTTTATAATACTATTGGTCAAATCGAATAGGGAAAACCTCTTAGTTTCAAAATTGATAAAAACACCAATAGCTACTCTTTTGTATTTTTCTCATCTCTCTGCCTTTTCAAACTCATTACATTGAACCAACCTAAAATTTAAAAGGCAGTCCAAAACAAATAATAGCTAATAGATTAAATAATATTAGTATATATTTATTTATATTTATAAAACTAAAATTAAAAATTGATCTTAAAATTATACATATAAATATTATAAAAAAAATAAAATTATGGAAAAATAATTATAATTTTGCTTAAATTGATAAATTTTTTTTTGAAATTTTAAGAGTTGAATTAATTGAATTGCAAAAAAAAAAAGAAATTCATTGATTAGGGCTTCATTAGATATTTTTAATATTTCATAAAAAAATAATATTTTTGCATAATAATAGACCTGAGTTATTTGTATAGGATCCAAAGACAATATAACATCATCCAAAAACATTGTACTGAAATCTCATCTTTTAAAAAAAAATTAAAATCTTAAGAAAAACATGAAAATAACATACAAAAGCCTAGGTTATTGTTTATAATTTTAAGCTATTAAAATAATTATATTTTATTTATTTTATCTCATGAATTTACCATAACTTTGGGACAAAGATCACTTGAATATTATTATAGAAGGTCTTGCCAGATTTTTTTAAGGAAACAAAATGGTTTTTGAGGACCTAAGTCTCATTGGATGACATTGTTTTTGGAACTTATACAAAAACCAGTGTAACCCCAATCAAAAAATAATATAACTCATATTTTAATTTTTCCAAAAATTTTCAAAATTTTACATTCAAATAACTTATAAATGCCTAAATGAATTTTTTTTATTTATAATCTAATTAAAAGAGGTAATTTTTTTTAAAAATATTTCAGCTCTTTGAAAGTGTGAAATTATGAATTTTTTGTTTTACACAATCTAAGGTGAATTTATCATAATTTTGGGATAAAAACCGCTTGATTAATATTATAGAAGGTTTAATGAGGTTCTAAAATTTTTTAAAAAATAAAGACTTAAGTTACATTATTCTTAAATAAGGTTTTTCTGGGAGATCCTATGCAAAAAGAATGTAACTCATATTCCACCTTTTTCAAAAAATTAAATTTTTAAAAAATTTGAAAATAATTTACAAAGACATAAATGTTTTTTTATTTTTATTTTTATTTTTAAGTCGTTAAAATATATATTCAATTTATTTCATCCCTTCAAATGTGTAAAATTATGACCTTTTATTTTACTTAATTTAAGATAAATTTATCACAACTTTGAGCAGAAACTCTAAATTTTTCAAAAAGGTTTTCGTCATGGTGCAAAGATTGGTATGCAAAAACTCGTGAAGATTGGTGCGAAGATATTCCTCAAATTATTGCCCAAATCTTCACAACTACTATTTAAGGAGGAGAAGGAGAGAGAGGATAATAGGAGGTGATAACCAAGAAGCCTCTAGCCTATGGACCTTTGGTTCTCTCCTATTTATAGAGACTCCCTATCAACTTAACCCTAATGGATCTTGCCCTATTGGGTACTTGATTTTCATCCAACTACGCAAGCCTCGTAGATTAGTAGATCTCTATCTAATAATCTCTCATTGGCTCTTATTGGATCTCATCCATAGGATCTAATAATTCAGGGGCTTATTGGATATCCAATAAGATAGGGGTTCCGACGGATATCTCATATCCGAACCTCCACTCGTCGCAACACCTACCATATGTGTGTGACCCTCTAGGCCCATTATCAGGTTGGTTATGAGTCATACCTATCAAAACTCCTTCTGGCTCAATGAATTATTATATTCATAATAATTTACTCAACTCATCGACGTAGACGTATTAGGCCACTATGCCACAGCCCCCGAACGATATAAGAGAATCCAATCTTTTGAACATATATATCCTTAGTTATAATGTACCTATAATCTCTCATCCATCTAATATCCCAGAGACCGTATACCAGGCATAGTGCTGTTAGACTCATACGGTTTCTACTCAAGTTTTGCTTTAATCGAAATCTTCCGAAGAACTCTTTCTCTCTCAATCCGAATTGTTGAATCTCGGATTTTGATGATGAAACCAATTGATAATATTATAATCTAATCTATATTTTAAGTGATGTAGGACTAGCTTCGATCAGGAGAGGTAAATTAATTAAAGCAGGAAGAATAAGAAGTTGAGCCGGAATTGAATATGTCAAAAGATTAGACATCAGACTAGAGGAATGGTTGATGTGTCAGTTGAAGGCTTCATGCCATGAGTTCGGGCATTGGGCCGAAGAATCGAACATTGCGCCAAGGAGATTGAAAGTTACGTGAATTAAAATGTTGATTGGGCAATACGCCGAAGGAGAGGACGATACGTTGAAAAATCGGACGAAGCGCCGGAAGAACTAATGACATGCCGAACAACAGATGATTTATGCTTTGTAATAATTTGTCTAGATTGAATTAGTTTAGGTCATAATTGAGTTGGTTTCGGGTGTAATCATTCCAACTCAATTAAGGACCCATTGGGCCTGAGTTGGGACTATTTTAGGCCAAGTGGAAGGCCCATTCGATCACCCAAGGTTAGGTGGAACCACCCATGAGCTAGAAAAGTCAAGAGCACACTTTTTTATGCTGTCAGGCGGTGGTACCGTTAGATTGGGCAATGGTACTACCTAGTGTCAAACTAGCAGGTGGTGGTATTGCCTAGTGCAGGTGGTGGTAACACCCATACCTCGAAAACTTAGAGATTTAAATTTTGGCTCTAAGTTTTGAAGCCATTTGGAGTCTATAAATACCTCACAAATTCCTACTTGGAATACACACAAAAAAAGAGCAAAAACTCTATGATTTCAAGGATATAAAACTCTTTTAAGTATAGAGTCTCTCCTCCAAGAGCTCAGTGATAGTCCTAAGGGAGGTGTGTGAGGGAACACTTGTAAAAGAGGGGTGTAAAGGTTCTCTCCTAAACCTGTGAAAAAGAGAAATAGTATAATGATAGTTGATCTTCACCTATTAGAAAGAAGATCAATAGTGGAAGCCGGTGACCTCGAGTGAAGAGAAATCGGGAGTAGATGTAGGTCACAACAAATCGAACCACTATAAATTGGTTTGCATTTCTGTTTTACTATTTACCTTTATTGCAAACTGCTTTACTTCCTTATTACTTTAGCTGCAAACTCTTATGAATGTTTTCAAAGTTAAACACTCTTTGATATGGTTTTAGTGTATGAAGATTTCCTACACAATATAAATTTCGTATGCACTAATTCACCCTCCCCCACCCAACCACCCCCCCCCCTCTCTTAGTGTCGACTTAGTTCGAACAGTTGGTGTGAGAGCTATGTTTTTCTCATTTAGTTTAACACCCAAGATAAATGACTTTTATTGGATTTCAAGAGGATCACTCTATCAGTCGTCATCCTATGTTCAATGGGACGGACTACACATATTGGAAAACTCGAATGAGATTTCTCTTGCTTTCATTGAACCTCGATTTATGGAATATTATTAAAAATAATTTTTAAAAGTCTTTAAATCCAATAAATGAATGGATTGATTTGGAAAATAAAACTTTTTATTTAAATACGAAAGCTATGAATGCTTTATTTTGCGCCTTAGATAAAAATGAATATAATTGTATTTCTATTTACGAAACTGCGCATGACATTTGGCACACTCTTGAAATCACACATGCCATGCGTAACATGTCACACATGCCATCACTCACATGATTGGCTTGCAGGACAGCTATAACTAGCAATTTCCTACTTGACCTAAAGCCAATCACCTATGTGTCTAATCTCCATCAGGCCCCCGTGACACTCAAAGACAATATGAGACAATGACTTTGTTAATGGATCTACGATGTTATCTTCGGATGAAACTCTTTCCACTGCTATATCTCCTCGGGATACAATCTCTCTAATAAGTTGGAACCTTCTTAGAACACTTTTGATGAGACCTAGGTTTCCTCATTTGAGCAATCGTCTCGTAGTTGTCATAATATAAGGGAATTAACTCCTCGTTGCCCAGCATGACTTCCACATCTGTGATGAACTTCTTTATCCTGACTCTCTACTTTGCTACCTCTACTACAATAATGTACTCCGCCTCTATGGTCTAGTCAGTAGTAGTATCTTGCTTGGAACTCTTCCAACATACTACTCCTCTATTCAGGGTGAACACATATCCTGAATTAGACTTATTATCATCGACATCAGACTGAAAACTCGAGTCCGTGTAGCCTTCAAACCTGAGGCTACTACCTCCATATATCAGTAAAACATCCTTAGTCCTTCTCAAGTACTTAATGATACACTTTACTACTTTCTAGTGCTCCAAGCTTGGATCCGCTTGATACCTGCTCGTGACACTTAGAGCATGCACTATATTAGGCCTGGTACATAGCATGACACACATGATAGACCCTATCGTTGAGGCATAGGGTATCCTATCCATGTTTGCCCTTTCTTCAAGAGTCTTTGAGGACATACTCCTAGAAAGTGATATCCTATGTCTCATCGGTATGAAATATCTCTTAAAATTTTCATGCCAAACCTTTTGACAATGGTGTCTATGTACCTAGACTGGGACAAGCCAAGCATCCTCTTGGATCTATCTTTATAGATCCGAATCCCCAAGATATAGGATGCTTCCCCTAAGTCCTTTATGGAGAATTGTTTGTTGAATCTCAGATTTTGATGATGAAACCAATTGATATGTGTTTATGAATTGATCTACGTTTTGAGTGGTGTAGGATGCTTCGATCAGGATGAGACAATTAAAGCAGGAAGAATCATGTTGGGCCAATGGAACATGTTAAAAGATTGGATGTTTAGCCAGAGGATCGGATAATGTATCAACAAAAGGCTTCGAGCCATGGATTCGGGCATCAGGCTAAGAAGAGCAGAAATTGTGCCAAGGATATCGGAGTTACGGAGGTCAACTGGCCGATTGGGTAATAGGCCACAAGAGAGGATGATGCGTCGAAGAATCGGATGAAGCATCGATGGACCAATGACATGCAGGACAACATAATTCATGTTTAGTAATAATTATCTAGATCGAAGTATGCTTTTACATGTGCAGGATTAACTATGATAGTAAGGCATAAAGCAAAATGAAGTCTTGGAGTCAAGAACACGATTTCGTTGTGAGTTCGAGAGTTTGTCGGAAGTCCGAACATTCATCAGAAGTTCTGCCGGAATTGACCGAGAAGTCCTAGAGCTTGCCAAAGAAGCTCGTCGAAACTCTCTAAGAAGATAATCATGAAGTCTAGGAGCTTGCTAGGAGTCCACTGGAACATTGCCGAGAGATCGTCAGAAGTTCGTCGGAAGATCGTCGGAAGCTCACTAGAAGAAACCTAGACTTATGGACTTTGTTTAGTTTAGTAAATGTCTTAAAATTCATAGTTAGCACCTAATTAGGATTAGAATTGAGCCAACCCTATTAGGGGATAGTTGGGCCCAAGTTTGGGCTGTGTTGGGCCGAAAGCAGGGGAGGCAGGGGCCCCTTTCGACCAGATGGACTTTAAAGGGGAGAGGATGTGGTTGTGGCAGGTACGGCGCAATGAGGAGGGGACGTTGCTGGCTGGGGAGTGGCGGCGGCCATGGTCGAGCGGTTGAGAAGCAGCGGCGGTGGTGGAGATTGTGACCAAACAGGTGAAACCGTCATGACACAGTCCTCGAGATTGTGTCAAGTGGTGATACCGCTAGTCAGGGTGGTGGTACCACCTAGACACAGTCTTCTAGGTGATGGTACCACCAGACTGGGTGGTGGTATTGCCCAATGCAGGCGGTGGTATCACCTGTACCCTGAAATTTTAGGGGATTTGAATTTTGGCTCCATTTTTGAAGCCATTTGAGGCCTATAAATACCCCAGCTATTCCTACATGTTTAAGAAAAAAATATTGAGCAAAACTTTATGATTCCAAAGTTGTAAACCTTAGAAAGTTTAGTTCTCTCCTCCCAAAGCTTAGAGAGAGTTCTAAGGGAGGTGTGAGAGGGATACCTTGTAAAAGAGAGTTGTAAAAGGTTGTCTCCTAAACCTGTGAAAAGGAGAAGAGGGGTGTTAAAAGTAGTTGGTCTTCACCTATTGAAGGAAGACTGATAGTGGATGTCGGTGGCTTTGATGGAAGAGGAATCGATAGAGTGGATGTAGGTTACGACGACCGAACCGCTATAAAAATCTGGTTTACGTTTCTCTTAAGCAATTTACTTTAACTGCAAACCACTTTACTTACTTTACATCCACTACTCTCTTCTGTGCACTTTCAAAGTTATTACCTTTACGAAATGGTTTTTCATCGGAAACGGATTTAATCGCAATAAGGTTTTGAACCGACGTAATTTTTATCGTTGCACTAATTCACCCCCCCCCCCTCATAGTGCTGACACTTTTCCTAACAGTTGGTATTAGAGCCTTTTTATTTCTCATTTGGTTTAACACTCAAGAGAAATGACTTTTTTCGGCTTTCAAGAGGGACTTTCTCTTATTCGTCCTCCCTTGTTCAATGGGACAGACTACACATATTGGAAAACTCGAATGTGAGTTTTCTTACTTTCTTTGGATTTAAATTTATGGAAAACAGTTTTCGAAAGTCTTCTCTTCCAATGAACCATTGGAATGATTTGGAGAATAGGACTTTTTCTTTAAATACTAGAGCTTTTCTTTAAATACTAGAGCTATGAATGCTCTATTTTGCGTCTTAGATAAAACCGAATTTAATCGGGTTTCTACTTGCGAAACGACTTTTTGTTAGGATCGAGAGCACTAAGAGGGGGGGGGGGGGGGGGTGAATTAGTGCAGCGGAAATCTTTTAGCGATTAAAAACAAAAGCTGCGTTCGTTCGATAAAAATCAGTTTTGAAGCAAAAGCCGACTCAAAGATAACTTATGACTAATTGCAGTTTACGTAGTTGACGTCTAAACACAATTTGCGTTTAAATGCAGTTTACGTCTAAACGCAGTTTTACGTCTAAACGCAGATTTACATCTAAACGCAGATTTACGTCTAAACGCAGATTTACGTCCAAACTCAGTTTTACGTCTAAAACGTAGTTTTACGTTTAAACGTAGTTTACATCTAAACGCAGTTTTACGTCTAAAGGCAGATTTACGTCTAAACGCAGATTTACGTCTAAACGCAGTTTGAGTCTAAACACAATTTACGTCTAAACACAGTTTACGTCTAAACGCAGTTTGCGTCTAAACGCAGTTGGCGTCTAAGCGCAGATGACAGTTTGCAGTTATAAATGGAATCAAGACGTAAACGTAAACTGCACAGACACTCGTTCGTAAAAGCGCAGAAGACAGTTTGCAGTTATAAATGGAATCAAGACGTAAACGTAAACTGCACAGAAACTCGTTCGTAAAAGCGTAGAAGACAGTTCGCAGTTATAAACAGATTCAAGGCGTAAATGTAAGCTGCAATGTAAAGATCGTACGAAAACACCTTTTTACGTCTGAATGCAGATTCGGAAAGATTAGAACTTAGAAACTTGTTCGTAAAAGCGCAGAGAGCAGTGGCTATGTAGGAGGTTTGCAGTAATGATAAAGTGCTCAAAATAAACGCAAACCAGAGATTTAGAGTGGTTCGGTCAGTCTTGACCTACTCCGCTTTTGGCTTCCTCCACCGGCGAGGTCACCGACGTCAACTAGGGGCCTTCCTTCAATAGGCGAAGGCCAACTGCCCTTTTACAGTTTCTCTCCTTTTGACAGGCTCAGGAGAAAACCTTTACAGACCTTTCTCTCCTCACTTTACAACTCAAAAACTTGAAGAACAGAAGGAGGAGACTTAAAGGCTTAACAACACTTTTGAGCTCTTAGAATCACAGAAAAGATCAAGATTTCGGTGTAGGTCTGTATCTTTTCAGTGCTGAATGGGTGGGGTATTTATAGGCCCCAACCCAATTCAAATTTGGAGCTCAAAATGATCAAATCCCGGAATTCCGGGATCAGGCGGTTGCACCTCTTGACTGGAGAGGTTGCACCGCCTGGCAGAGCTCGAAGACTGAGCCCAGGCGGTGCCACCTCTTGACTGAGGCGGTTGCACCTCTCTGCCAGAGCTCGAAGACCGAGCTCAGGAGGTGCCACCTCTTTATTAGGGAGGTTGCACCGCCCAGTCTTGCTCGAAGACTGAGCTCAGGCGGTGCCACCTCCTGGCTGGGGAGGTTGCACCGCCCAGTCTCGCTGGGAGGCTTAGCCCAGGCGGTGCCACCTCTTGGTCTAGGCGGTTGCACCTCCTGGTGCAATCAAGGTCCGAATGGTTAGTTCCATTCGGCCCAATTTCAGTCTTTCAGGGGCACAATTGCCCCAAGATTAAGCCAATGGGATCACCTCCCATTTTCCAACTTAATCAACGTGCTAACTATGATTAAATCTAAGACAATTTCTGCAGCTTTGCTTCGGTGCGTCAATCGCTTCTTCCGGCGAGTTTCCGGCGAACTTCCGTCGATCATCCGATGAACCCTCGGTGATGCTCCTGCGGACTTCCAGCAAACTCCTGGACTTTGTGACGATCCACTTGGCAAGTTCCGACGAGCTTCGCTTGGCAAGCTTCTGGACTTCTCGGATCTGTTCTCGCAGAACCTCCGACGACCGTCCGAACTTCCGTCGAACTCTCGAACTTCCAATGTGATCATGAACTTGACTCCGGCGCAACTCCTGCTGCTTGTCTAACTTTCATCGTAGTTAATCCTGCACACTTATCTCAACACATAGATTAGACAACAAATGACAATTGACTTCATCATCAAAATCCGAGATTCAACAATCTCCCCCTTTTTGATGATGACAATCAATTGATAATGGAGTTATTCTTAACTCCCCCTGTCTATATGCCATAGTTGAGATAAGTCAACCTTGAATTCAATACCTAAGAATTCAAGTGACGTATTGATAAGTTAGATCAGTTAAACTTATCAATACTCCCATCATGATACTCATCATGATGTATCTCTTCAAAGATGATGTCAAGGCTTGACATACATCATCAAGTTTGTATGATTGTGTTTGTAACTATTCATGATATAGTTTGAACATTATCATATAAAGCTGTGAAGCACTATTACATGATGCACACATTTGAAATATTCTAGCAAGTTTTGCATTTTCTTCACATGATAAGATATCAACTCAGGGCATAATGCAAACTTTAGCACATGTTCATATATCTCTTGGTGATGCAAGGATGGCATAATCATAGCAGTGTTTATCAATTCATATATCTCCCCCTTTGTCATCAACAAAAAACATTATGATACCAGGAAAGTAACAATAGCAAGCTTATAGAGGAATTTTACATTGATTGCTTTAAATACTTCTTCCCCTTTTATAAAGATTTTGCAGGATGGAATACTTACACATGAATCACTTCATCAAATTTATTTCAGAAACTTATTTTTCATGAAGGTGTACGAGAAAATCTGTTGAATAAGATGCATTCGGACAAGATTTTGTTACAGATTTTCACATATAATCATAGAAACATGGCAATCAAGTGATTTGATCATTCAACATAGTCCGAAAAATAATTTTAACAAATTTATCTATTCGGACATATCAACATCCCTAATTCTCTTCGAATGAAATCAAAGCACAAGGTTTTCAAAACTTTTAGTTTCAAAGCACAACATTCTTAATTTGGACACATCACATACCAAGCAATAATGATACCATAAAAATCTGAGATAACTTTTACCACAAGGCGCAAGATATATGTTTCCCACGATAGATGTTTACAGCCAGCACATCAGAAGTAACATAAGAAGTTTACAACAACAACAGGTGTTCAACAAGTTCATTGATGAGGTGGAAAATTAAAGTGCCTAAACAAGGAGTCAAATTGACTATGAATTTGCTGCAGCTCAGATAGGATTTGATCTTGTCGTTGTTCAATCCGTTCTTGTCTCTGTTCGAATCGATCCATTCGAATCCCAATTTCTTCGATGGATGTATGAGTTTGCTCAACTGGATGTATTTCCTCAAAGGGAAGGGTCGGAGGAGATTGGGTACCCCTAAATACTGGTGTTTCCGGTTCTGGTTCAGGTTGAGGGTGATCAGTCCTTCTAGGGATTCTAACCCAGTTACCGTTTCTATAGTAACATCTTAGTCGGTGAAGTAGATTTTTGTTTATTATGCTGAATCGATCTACTTTCATTACTTCTTCTTCTGGTGGTATTGGAATGTCGTAAGCTTTCATTATTCTTGTGATTATACCACCATATGGGAGCATCATATCTTTCTTAGATAATTCTAACATGTTTTGTTGGATAAGATAACCAAGACAGATGTCATGTCCCTTCATGATTAAGTACATAGTTCCTAATTCTAATTGACTTATTTCATCATGATGGTATTGTTTAGGAAGAATTATACTAGTCATGATATGATGAAGTATCTTAGTGTTCAAAGGCAATAGATGTTCACAACTTTTAGGAACCAATGCTATGTTAGGATTGGCAAAGATTGTTCCTAAGGCTTCAACATAGGATGTTCCAATACTTTCATCATCCCATGATCCTCTAAAGTAAAGTCCTATGCTTTTTATGGGAATGCCTATCATATCACAAATGAACCTATCAGTGATTGAGATGTGTTGTCCTAAAAGATAGGTGGACATCCTTTCTTCATCATCTATATGTATGTTATTGTAAAATAATCTAACTAGCCTAGGATAGATGGGTTCGTTAATCTGCAAGATTGGAAGTAGATCTAGGTTTGCAAACCATTGGATAGTCTCTAAGTCTCTTAGTTCATTTAGATCTACGTATTTTCCCTTATTGATACATCTAAGTTCGAAAGAGGGAAATTTTTCAGCATGGTTTTTTGAATCGAAAAGAGTGAAATCAAACTCTTCTACTAAACTCCTCTTTCCCTTGTCCCTTGAGGATCTTCTAGATCCCATAACTACTGCTGTTTAGAGGGATGATGATGAGCAAGGGCAAATGAAGAACAAAACAGAATTTAAGGGCTTCTTAGAGAGTACCTTTGTGAAATCTTCAAGAGAAGGAAGGATTCTTGATGTTTTGCTCCGAAATGGGAGGTATTTGGAAGGCTTAGAGGAGTGAAATGAGAATGGAGGAGACTTGGAAGAGTAGAGGAGGAAATGGGAGTGAGTTGGGGTCGGTTCCACTGCCGGCCCTAGCGTGGGTTTAAAAAAGCAGAATTGCGGGCGGTTGCACCTCTGGCTGGAGCGGTGCAACCTCTGGCAACCCGTGGTAGCTGGAGGTGCCACCGCCAGTTGGAGAGGTGCCACCGCCTGCAGCCAGTGAGCACCTACTGTGATTTGATCAGGGAGTCTTTGCCTTGAGGAGAGTTTTTCATTTCAGAGCAATTAAGATTGATCTTTTAACGTGCATATGTATGTTGATAGTTTGTTTGGTATCCCTTTTAAGATCATGACATATTTAGTTTCTTCATGATACAAGAATTAATTCGTAGATGATAGTGTTGATGGGTTCGAAGATCAAGGGGATATGTGAATTTGGATATCATATGTTTCTAATAAGGTTGTATCCAAATCGTATTTGTGATTTCACAACTTCCACTTGTTACTTAAGCGTTGTGAGTTCCTTTTTGACTCTTGGTTTGTGCCTATCGAGAGTCAAGGAGCAGAATATTATTTCTTGCTCCGGCCTAAAATTTTAATGTTTTTATAGGAAGGGATGATTTTTAGGAACCCATTTGCTTTTGGGTGCCTCACAAATAGATCTACATTTCTTATCATGTTGCATAGAATTTTTCATGGTTCCTTTAGGAACCCAAATCAATTTGTTTGGACTTATTTTCTTGAATGGACAACAATGTGTCTTGTGTCCAATTTTGCAACAAAAGTTGCATTTTGCTTGGTGTTGAACATGTAGGATGGAGCCTTTTATAAAAGTGGTTGGATTTAGGTAAGGACTTCTCACAAATCCAATTTCACTTCTTTTTGGAACGTGACCCTTGTTTGCAAGGATCATGTTCAATGACTTGCTACCAACCTCGAATTTCTTCAAGGTGTCCTTGAGTAGCAGGTTTTCTTTTTGGAAAGTTTCTAAATCATGACATTTGATACATGAATGTAAACTATCATGATGTTCAACTTTTAACTTGTCAAACTCACAAGTAAGACTATCATGCACCTTTTTCAGCAATTTGTATTTTCTACTGATATTTTTGCATTCATTAAACAATTCATGGAAAGCATTTAATAATTCATCGAATGATAAATCTGCATCTATTGAATTTGTTACCTCATCTTTGATGGCCATTAAGGCGTAATGAGCAACTTGCTCGGTGTTGGACTCCTCTTCTTCGGATGCGCTTGAGTCATCCCATGTTGCTTGAAGCGCCTTCTTCTTTGATGTTCTCCTTTTGACTTGGGGACAATCACTCTTGTAGTGTCCCGGCTTTTTGCATTCATAGCAGATTACTTGGTCCTTCTTGGGTTCAAGTTTATTTTTTGCATCATTCTTAAACTTGTTTCTTTTAAAGAACTTTTTAAACTTTCTTGTTAAAAGTGCCAAGTCATCATCACAGTCCTCATCACTTGAGTTTTCTCTCAAGTGGCATTCAGAAGTTTTGAGTGCCATATCCTTCCTTTTCTTTGGAAGGATGTCTTCTTGCTCTTCATGAGCTTTACAAGTCATTTCGTAGGTCATTAATGACCCGATTAGTTCTTCAAGAGGGAAATTTCGCAGATCTTTTGCCTCTTGAATAGCAGTGACTTTAGGATCCCAACTCTTAGGAAGGGATCTTAGTATCTTATTAACAAGCTCAAAATCCGAAAAGCTCTTTTCGAGTCCTTTTAGACCGTTGACGACATCCGTGAAACGGGTAAACATGTCGCCAATGGTTTCACTCGGTTTCATCCGAAAAAGTTCGAAAGAATGTAACAGCAAATTGATTTTTGACTCTTTTACTCTACTTGTGCCCTCATGGGTCACTTCGAGTATGTGCCAAATGTCAAATGCAGTTTCACAAGTTGAAACACGGTTAAACTCGTTTTTATCAAGTGCACAAAATAAGGCATTCATAGCCTTTGCATTAAGAGCGAAAGCCTTCTTCTCCAAATCATTCCAATCGATCATTGGAAGAGAAGACTTCGAAAATCCGTTTTCGACAAGATTCCACAGTTCAAAATCCATAGAAATAAGAAAGATCCTCATTCGGGTCTTCCAATAGGTGTAGTCCGTCCCACTGAACATGGGTGGACGCGTAATAGAATGCCCCTCTTGGTTTCCGGCGTATGCCATTTCTCTTTCGGGTTTTAATCCGTTAGAGAGTTAACCTTGCTCTGATACCAATTGTTAGGATCGAGATTACTAAGAGGGGGGGGGGGGGGGGTGAATTAGTGCAGCGGAAATCTTTTAGCGATTAAAAACAAAAGCTGCGTTCGTTCGATAAAAATCAGTTTTGAAGCAAAAGCCGACTCAAAGATAACTTATGACTAATTGTAGTTTACGTAGTTGACGTCTAAACACAATTTGCGTTTAAATGCAGTTTGCGTCTAAACGCAGTTTTACGTCTAAACGCAGATTTACGTCTAAACGCAGATTTACGTCTAAAAGCAGATTTACGTCCAAACTCAGTTTTACGTCTAAAACGTAGTTTTACGTTTAAACATAGTTTACGTCTAAACGCAGTTTTACGTCTAAAGGCAGATTTACGTCTAAACGCAGATTTACGTCTAAACGCAGATTTACGTCTAAACGCAGATTTACGTCTAAACGCAGTTTGCGTCTAAACACAGTTTACGTCTAAACACAGTTTACGTCTAAATGCAGTTTGCGTCTAAACGCAGTTGGCGTCTAAGCGCAGATGACAGTTTGTAGTTATAAATGGAATCAAGACGTAAACGTAAATTGCACAGAAACTCGTTCGTAAAAGTGCAGAAGACAGTTTGCAGTTATAAATGGAATCAAGACGTAAACGTAAATTGCACAGAAACTCGTTCGTAAAAGCGCAGAAGACAGTTCGCAGTTATAAACAGATTCAAGACTTAAATGTAAGCTGCAATGTAAAGATCGTACGAAAACACCTTTTTACGTCTGAATGCAGATTCGGAAAGATTAGAACTTAGAAACTTGTTCGTAAAAGCGCAGAGAGCAGTGGCTATGTAGGAGGTTTGCAATAATGATAAAGTGCTCAAAATAAACGCAAACCAGAGATTTAGAGTGGTTCGGTCAGTCTTGACCTACTCCACTTTTGGCTTCCTCCACCAGCGAGGTCACCGACGTCAACTAGGGGCCTTCCTTCAATAGGCGAAGGCCAACTGCCCTTTTACAGTTTCTCTCCTTTTGACAGGCTCAGGAGACAACCTTTACAGACCTTTCTCTCCTCACTTTACAACTCAAAAACTTGAAGAACAGAAGGAGGAGACTTAAAGGCTTAACAACACTTTTGAGCTCTTAGAATCACAGAAAAGATCAAGATTTCGGTGTAGGTCTGTATTTTTTCAGTGCTGAATGGGTGGGGTATTTATAGGCCCCAACCCAATTCAAATTTGGAGCTCAAAACGATCAAATCCCGGAATTCCGGGATCAGGCGGTTGCACCTCTTGACTAGAGAGGTTGCACCGCCTGGCAGAGCTCGAAGACTGAGCCCAGGCGGTGCCACCTCTTGACTGAGGCGGTTGCACCTCTCTGCCAGAGCTCGAAGACCGAGCTCAGGCGGTGCCACCTCTCTGTCAGGGAGGTTGCACCGCCCAGTCTTGCTTGAAGACTGAGCTCAGGCGGTGCCACCTCCTGGCTGGGGAGGTTGCACCGCCCAGTCTCGCTGGGAGGCTTAGCCCAGGCGGTGCCACCTCTTGGTCTAGGCGGTTGCACCTCCTGGTGCAATCAGGGTCCGAATGGTTAGTTCCATTCGGCCCAATTTCAGTCTTTCAGGGGCCCAATTGCCCCAAGATTAAGCCAATGGGATCACCTCCCATTTTCCAACTTAATCAACGTGCTAACTACGATTAAATCTAAGACAATTTCTGCAGCTTTGCTTCGGTGCGTCAATCGCTTCTTCCGGCGAGTTTCCGGCGAACTTCCGTCGATCATCCGATGAACCCTCGGTGATGCTCCTGCGGACTTCCGGCAAACTCCTGGACTTTGCGACGATCCACTTGGCAAGTTCCGACGAGCTTCGCTTGGCAAGCTTATGGACTTCTCGGATCTGTTCTCGCAGAACCTCCGACGACCGTCCGAACTTCCGTCGAACTCTCGAACTTCCAATGTGATCATGAACTTGACTCCGGCGCAACTCCTGCTGCTTGTCTAACTTTCATCGTAGTTAATCCTGCACACTTATCTCAACACATAGATTAGACAACAAATGACAATTGACTTCATCATCAAAATCCGAGATTCAACACTTTTGACATTTGGCATACTCTTGAAATCACACATGAAGGCCCTAGCAAAGTTAAAGATTCAAAAATCAACTTTTTGATGCATGATTTTGAACTTTTTCATATAAAATCAAGCGAAACCATTGAAGACATGTACACCCGTTTTACGGATGTCGTCAATGGTTTAAAAGCACTTGGTAAAAGTTTTTCGGACTTTAAACTTATAAAATTTTTTTTATGTTCTCTTAATAAGAACTAGGATCCGAAAGTAACCGCAATACAAGAGGCAAAAGATCTTAATAATTTTTTACTTGAAGAACTTTTTGGTTCATTAATGACATACGAAATGACACACAATGCACAAAATGAACTTGAGAACATCCTTTCAAAGAACTAGAAGGATTTCAGACTTAGAACAATCAAAGACCACTCGAGCATAAGCTCAAGTGATGGTGAACTTGAACTCCTCACTATGAAATTTAAAAAGTTCATGAAATAAAAATTGAAGAACAAAAATAAACTTAAAAAGAATGCAACTACTTGCTATGAACACAAGAAAAAGGAAGCAATCTTGGACGAAACGAGCTCATCCGAAGATGAAAGACAATCCAACAAAGGCGAGGTGACAAACTATGCCTTAACGGTTTTTGACAATGAGGGAATCTATGCATGATGATTTGAAGAAATTATGATTTTTAGGTAATTTATGATTTATTGATCTTGATGGTTTTTATGACGAAATTTATTTTTCGATCCTAAACGATTGATGCATGTTCTTATTTGGCATAAAAAGACAAAGGCATACTTATATGAAACCAACAACTTAAAATGAAATATCTCTATCTTATCGAGTTTTGAATAAGAGATTGAAATACATATTTATATTATTTTGAATTTCTTGAACTATGAAAGTGATTGTGATATTTAAATTTGAATAAATTTTTTTTATCCGATTCATGATCTTGATTCCTTGATATTTACAAATTAAGATTTATATGAATCAAGATTTTTTATCATTCTCCTATGATTCTACTTGGTATTTTCTTAAGAGGAGATTTTCTAAATAAATCATGATTTTTTAGAATTATAATTTTTATGATTCATAATGAATTGAGAGATATTATACATGAATTGAGATTGTTTATGTGTTCTCTTATGATATCTTTTTCCTATTGGAATGTCTTCATCTATATATCATAATCTTGAATTCTCGATATTGATACTTGAAATTTTTCGATGAATCATATGTAACCGTTATTATTAAATATTTAATTTAATAATAATATAACTGTTCTCATTAAGATTCGTAATTCATTATCATGAATTTCTTCATTTATTATGATTTAAATGATTTCAATTTTTTATTCTTTATGCATGAAACCGTTATTATTAAATTGAATATTTTTAAAGTTCTTAATTATGGTCCAAACGTTACAAATTTGAATTAATTCTTGAACGTTATGATTTGGTGATAATAAATGTTCTTGATGGGAGAATATCTATATATATGAGAATTTTGGTCCCTGGGCTCAATCATCTCTTTGAAGCGAAAGGCTTTCCTACACCATCTAAGGCGAGAGTTCTGAGCCGAGAAGTACCAAAGTTCAAGAAGAACCCTCTGCAGAAATTCTTGGCGACAATGGTTGGAGGTACGCTATTTTGTTTTCGCATCATTTTTTATTGTTTTCTATTATAATGATTTAGAAACACAAGTTAGTTTCAGTGATTTCTTACATTTGGTATTAGAGCCTTTTGACCTCTGCAGAGTTTTCATTTTTTATGCCAATAAATGATTTTATTTTGGTTTCTTTTTGGAAACTTCTTGATATATTTTATTGAAAATCATGAGAAAATATCATTTTTAATATTTTAGTTAGTAAAATGCTCATATTATGTATGCATATTTAGTTATATTAAATTATGCTTATGAGCAAATTTTTTTTTATGTTTAAAATGCCTAGTGATCCATATAATCTTAATTAATTAAGAATTAGCCACAGCATCCTTAATTAATTAAAATTATATATAAAGTTAAAATAAGGATCACATAAGTAATTAGACATCATATTGTGACTGATTATATTTCATATAATAATTGTTATCCTACAAGATCTTTTATTATATTTAATATAATTAATCAGGATAAAATATCAGATTATTTTCATAATTTACCCATAGGGATTATGATATTTAATATAATTAATCAGGATAAAACCTTTTTATTTCTCATTTGGTTTAACACTCAAGAGAAATGACTTTTTTCGGCTTTCAAGAGGGACTTTCTCTCATTCGTCCTCCCTTGTTCAATGGGATAGACTACACATATTGGAAAACTCGAATGTGAGTTTTCTTACTTTCTTTGGATTTAAATTTATGGAAAACAGTTTTCGAAAGTCTTCTCTTCCAATGAACCATTGGAATGATTTGGAGAATAAGACTTTTTCTTTAAATACTAGAGCAATGAATGCTCTATTTTGCGTCTTAGATAAAACTGAATTTAATCGGGTTTCTACTTGCGAAACGACTTTTGATATTGGGCATACTCTTGAAATCACACATGAAGGCCCTAGCAAAGTTAAAGATTCAAAAATCAACTTTTTGATGCATGATTTTGAACTTTTTCATATAAAATCAAGCGAAACCATTGGAGACATGTACACCCGTTTTACGGATGTCGTCAATGGTTTAAAAGCACTTGGTAAAAGTTTTTCGGACTTTAAACTTATAAAATTTTTTTTATGTTCTCTTAATAAGAACTAGGATCCGAAAGTAACCGCAATACAAGAGGCAAAAGATCTTAATAATTTTTTACTTGAAGAACTTTTTGGTTCATTAATGACATACGAAATGACACACAATGCACAAAATGAACTTGAGAACATCCTTCCAAAGAACTAGAAGGATTTCGAACTTAGAACAATCAAAGACCACTCGAGCATAAGCTCAAGTGATGGTGAACTTGAACTCCTCACTATGAAATTTAAAAAGTTCATGAAATAAAAATTGAAGAACAAAAATAAACTTAAAAAGAATGCAACTACTTGCTATGAACACAAGAAAAAGGAAGCAATCTTGGACGAAACGAGCTCATCCGAAGATGAAAGACAATCCAACAAAGGCGAGGTGACAAACTATGCCTTAACGGTTTTCGACAATGAGGGAATCTATGCATGATGATTTGAAGAAATTATGATTTTTAGGTAATTTATGATTTATTGATCTTGATGGGTTTTATGACGAAATTTATTTTTCGATCCTAAACGATTGATGCATGTTCTTATTTGGCATAAAAAGACAAAGGCATACTTATATGAAACCAACAACTTAAAATGAAATATCTCTATCTTATCGAGTTTTGAATAAGAGATTGAAATACATATTTATATTATTTTGAATTTCTTGAACTATGAAAGTGATTGTGATATTTAAATTTGAATAAATTTTTTTTATCCAATTCATGATCTTGATTCCTTGATATTTACAAATTAAGATTTATATGAATCAAGATTTTTTATCATTCTCCTATGATTCTACTTGGTATTTTCTTAAGAGGAGATTTTCTAAATAAATCATGATTTTTTAGAATTATAATTTTTATGATTCATAATGAATTGAGAGATATTATACATGAATTGAGATTGTTTATGTGTTCTCTTATGATATCTTTTTCCTATTGGAATGTCTTCATCTATATATCATAATCTTGAATTCTCGATATTGATACTTGAAATTTTTCTATGAATCATATGTAACCGTTATTATTAAATATTTAATTTAATAATAATATAACTGTTCTCATTAAGATTCGTAATTCATTATCATGAATTTCTTCGTTTATTATGATTTAAATGATTTCAGTTTTTTATTCTTTATGCATGAAACCGTTATTATTAAATTGAATATTTTTAAAGTTCTTAATTATGGTCCAAACGTTGCAAATTTGAATTAATTCTTGAACGTTATGATTTGGTGATAAGAAATGTTCTTGATGGGAGAACATCTATATATATGAGAATTTTGGTCCCTGGGCTCAATCATCTCTTTGAAGCGAAAGGCTTTTCTCCACCATCTAAGGCGAGAGTTCTGAGCCGAGAAGTACCAAAGTTCAAGAAGAAACCTTTGCAGAAATTCTTGGCGACAATGGCTGGAGGTACGCTATTTTGTTTTCGCATCAGTTTTTATTGTTTTCTATTATAATGATTTAGAAACACAAGTTAGTTTCAGTGATTTCTTACATTTGGTATTAGAGCCTTTTGACCTCTGCCTTGATACGAAAGAGTTTTCATTTTTTATGCCATGAAAATGATTTGATTTTGGTTTCTTTTTGGAAACTTCTTGATATATTTTATTGAAAATCATGAGAAAATATCATTTTTAATATTTTAGTCAGTAAAATGCTCATATTATGTATGCATATTTAGTTATATTAAATTATGCTTATGAGCAAATTTTTTTTAATGTTTAAAATGCCTAGTGATCCATATAATCTTAATTAATTAAGAATTAGCCACAGCATCCTTAATTAATTAAAATTATATATAAAGTTAAAATAAGGATCACATAAGTAATTAGACATCATATTGTGACTGATTATATTTCATATAATAATTATTATCCTACAAGATCTTTTATTATATTTAATATAATTAATCAGGATAAAATATCAGATTATTTTCATAATTTACCCATAGGGATTATGAATTGGAATATAATTTGATAGTTTTATCATAAAGACCATATGAATTTATTTGAATTGAGAATTTAGCCCACAGGCAATTTTTATGTCATGAGATTCATATTTTTGACATGTTTCACATTGGTAAAACATGTAATTTAGTCTATTAAGCTTTAAATTTTGACATAAGCATGTTTGATTTTATGCAGTTTCTCAAACTGTTAATTTCTCTGATATTCGATGTGATATTCCTGAACTTAATGGTGATAACTATAAGATATGGAAGGAGAGGGTTCTCCTCCATTTAGGGTGGATGGATATCGATTATGCTATCAGGAAAGACGAACCACCTATAGTCACAAATACCAGCACTCCAACCGAGATCACATTATATGAGCGATGGGAGCGATCCAATCGGCTCAGCATACGTGGTTTTGTTGACCAGCATGAAAATGTCCGAGACTTGCTAAAAGCTATTTATGAACAATTTGTCACTTCGGATAAGGCACTAGCAAGTACCCTTATTATGAAATTTTCATCCCTTAGACTCACCAACATAAAGGGTGTGCATGAGCACATAATGCAAATGTGAGATATTGCGACTCAACTTAAGAAACTTGAGGTTAATATGTCAGAATCCTTCCTAGTGCACTATATTCTGAACACCCTTCCACCTTAATATAGCCCTTTTAAAATTTCATACAATACACATAAGGACAAATGGTCAATCAATGAATTAATGACCATGTGTGTTCAAGAAGAAGAGAGGCTAGTGATGGAATTGGGTGAGAATGCATTAGTAGTAACCACTCGAGGGAAAAACAAAACTGACAAACATCAAGCCAATCAGAAAGTTCATCAGCAGGGAAAAGGTAAAATACCACCCAAAGCTGATATCAAGAAAGAAGCAAGGTGTTTCTTTTGTAAAAGAAAGGGACACGTGAAGAAGGAATGCACGAAATTCCAACAATGGCTTGAAAAGAAAGGTAAACCAACCTCATATGTATGTTATGAATCTAATATGGTCAATATTAATATTAACACCTGGTGGATTGACTCTGGATCAACAATCCATATTGCAAACTCTTTGCAGGGTATGCAAAACCTAAGGAAGCTAGTGGGAAGTGAGCAAAGCATCTTATTAGGAAATAAGATGGGCTCACATGTGGAAGCAATTGGAATATGCATTTTAACTTTAAGTAGTTGTTTTGTTTTAAAATTGGAAAGAACCTTTTATGTACCAAGTTTCTCACGAAACTTAATTTCTATTTCCAGACTCATACCATTTGGGTATTTCTTTAATTTTAAAGACACATCATTTTGTTTATTACATAAATCTGATTGTGTTGGGAATGGTATTTTGTCTAATGGACTTTACCGTATTTTATTACAAAATGATAATACTCAAAGTTCAATGCATGTTCAAGCTGGCATTAAGAGGTGTAATATTAATGAGGACTCCTCTATATTATGGCATCAGAGATTAGGACATATCTCCATAGAGAGAATTAAGAGATTAGTTAAAGATGGGGTACTTGGTACTCTTGATTTTACTAATTTTAAGACTTGTGTGGACTGTATTAAGGAAAAGCAGACCAATAAGTCCAAAAAGGGTGCTAATAGGAGTCCAGACTTATTAGAGATAATTCATACTGATATATGTTGTCCAAACATGGACATACATGGTCAGAAATACTTCATCTTCTTTATAGATGATTACTCATGATATATGTATATATATTTGCTTTATAACAAAAATGAAGCATTGGATGCCTTCAAAGTCTTTAAGGCTGAAGTTGAGAACCAATGTGGTAAGCAAATTAAAATTATGAGATTAGATAGGGGTGGAGAATATTATGGTAGATATACCGAAAATAGACAAGCACCCGGTCCTTTTGCCAAGTTTCTTCAAGAACATGGGATTATTGCCCAATACACTATGCCTGGTTCTCCAGACCAGAATGGTGTTGCAGAAAGAAGAAACCGAACATTATTAGACATGGTGCGGAGTATGCTTAGCAACTCCAGTCTTCCTAAGTTCTTGTGGACTGAAGCACTAAAGACGACTGTATATATATTAAACCGAGTTCCAACCAAGGCTGTCCAAAAGACACCATTTGAACTATGGAAAGGTTGGAAACCGAGTTTGCAATATATGCACATTTGGGGATGTCCGTCTGAAGTCAGGATATATAATCCACAAGAGAAGAAACTGGACCCGAGGACTGTTAGTGGGTATTTCATTGGATATGCCAAAAAGTCCAAAGGTTACATATTCTATTGTCCATCTCACACAACTAGGATTGTGGAATCAAGAAACGCTAAATTTCTTGAGGATGATGTGATCAGTGGGAGCGATCATTTCAAGAACATAGTTTCCGCACATGATCATATAGAATCTCAACCTTCCACATCAAATGATAGATTGGTTATAGTTCATAGCACTCCTCAAGTACAAACTAGTGCTGAACAACCAATCATTGAAATTCCACAAGTTGTTGATAGTATTCTAATAGATCAAGCAGTTCAGGAATTACAACAAGCTCTTGAACAACTAGTTGAACCACAAGTTCCTCAAGGAACCATTGGTACAACATTAAGAAGATATACTAGAAATAAAAGATCAGCAATTCCTAGTGATTATGTTATATATCTACAAGAATCTGATTATAATATTGGAGCCAAAAATGAAGAGTCAAATTTGTGGCATGATGCCATGAAAGAAGAGATGAATTCCATGATGAGCAATGGAGTTTGGGATCTTGTAGAGTTGCTTAATGAAGCAAAGGCTATTGGTTGCAAATGGGTCTTTAAAACTAAGAAAGATTCGTTAGGCAACATTGAGAGATACAAGGAAAGACTTGTTGCAAAGGGATTTACTCAAAAAGAGGGAATCGATTATACGGAGACGTTTTCTCCTGTATCTAAGAAAGATTCTCTACGTATAATTTTGGCATTAGTTGCTCATTTTGACCTTGAATTGCAACAAATGGATGTGAAAATGGCATTTCTAAATGGAGATCTAGAGGAAGAGGTTTATATGAAACAACCTGAAGGTTTCTCTTCTAGTGTTGGTGAACACTTGGTTTGTAAACTTAGGAAGTCTATATACGGCTTAAAACAAGCTTCCCGCCAATGGTATTTTAAATTTCATGAAGTGATTTCTTCATTCGGATTTGTTGGAAATCCCATGGATAAATGCATATACCAGAAGGTTAGTGGGAGTAAAATATGTTTCCTTGTTTTATACGTAGATGATATTTTGCTTGCAACCAACGATAAGGGTTTGCTGCATGAGGTGAAACAATTCCTTTCTAAAAATTTTGACATGAAGGATATGGGTGAAGCATCTTATGTCATTGGCATTAAGATCCATAGAGATAGACCTCGAGGCATTTTAGGTTTATCACAAGAAACCTATATTGATAAACTTTTAGAAAGATTTCGGATGAAGGATTGTTCACCAAGTGTTGCTCCCATTGTGAAAGGTGATAGGTTCAATTTGAACCAATGCCCAAAGAACAACTTTGAAAGGGAATCAATGAAAAACATCCCATATGCTTTTATCGTAGGAAGCCTTATGTATGCTCAGGTCTGTACAAGACCTGATATTGCATTTATTGTGGGGATGCTAGGTCGATATCAGAGTAATCCAGGTATGGACCACTAGAGAGCTGCAAAGAAAGTGATGAGGTATCTACAAGAAATCAAAGATTACATGCTTATGTATAGACATACAGACAATCTGGATGTGATTGGTTACTCAGATTCAGACTTCGCCGGTTGTGTTGATTCTCGTAAATCAACATTAGGATATATTTTTATGATGGCCGGTGGAGCTATTTCTTGGAGAAGCGCTAACCAGACCTTGATTGCTACTTCTACCATGGAAGCTGAGTTTGTCTCCTATTTTGAGGCTACTTCACATGGTGTATGGATTAAGAGTTTCATTTCTGGGCTTAGAATCATGGATTCTATTTCTAAGCCATTAAGAATTTTCTGTGACAATTCAGCTGCTGTCTTTATGGCTAAAAACAATAAAAGTGGAAGTCGAAGTAAACATATCGACATTAAGTATCTAGCCATAAGAGAACGTATAAAGGAAAAGAAAGTGGTCATTGAGCATATTAGTACTGAATTGATGATTGTTGATCCTTTGACTAAAGACATGCCACCTCTGAAATTCAAGGATCATGTAGAGAAAATGGGACTTGGTTCCACTTTGTAATGATATTGAAACTCCTATATATTATGCAATTTTCTCATTCATGTGCACATTATTTTGAGAAAATATATTGTTACTGGACCAAGAATAAACATAAGGTTTATTCATTAAGTAATATTGCCATATTAAGATTAAGAAACTAAATACATCGTGATACATGGATGATAATACTCGCTCTTAGAGGACTTATCGCTATGATTCGTGTATTTATTTCTTAAGAAAGTTGTTCAAGAAAAATTAATTCAAATTATTAAGATAAACGTATGGACCAAGTGGGAGAATGTAACCGTTATTATTAAATATTTAATTTAATAATAATATAACTGTTCTCATTATGATTCGTAATTAATTATCATGAATTTCTTCATTTATTATGATTTAAATGATTTCAGTTTTTTATTCTTTATGCATGAAACCGTTATTATTAAATTGAATATTTTTAAAGTTCTTAATTATGGTCCAAACGTTACAAATTTGAATTAATTCTTGAACGTTATAATTTGGTGATAATAAATGTTCTTGATGGGAGAACATCTATATATATGAGAATTTTGGTCCCTGGGCTCAATCATCTCTTTGAAGCGAAAGGCTTTCCTACACCATCTAAGGCGAGAGTTTTGAGCCGAGAAGTACCAAAGTTCAAGAAGAAACCTCTGTAGAAATTCTTGGAGACAATGACTGGATGTACGCTATTTTGTTTTCGCATCAATTTTTATTGTGTTTCTATTATTATGATTTAGAAACACAAGTTAGTTTCAGTGATTTCTTACATCATGATCTTGTTTTTGAACTCCCATGTTTTTTTTGTTATTTAATAAAAATGAGATTTGTCAAAATGAATCATATCTATTGATATGCATGAATTGAGATCTTGTTCTCCTGCTATTCTTTTTGCTATTCACCAAAAAGAAGACTTATTCTAATAAACCATGATATGCTACTTGACATCTTTTAAGGTTTATGACTTGAATTTTATTATGTAAATTTCCTTGTATTCATGAAGTATGTCTCATCACCAAGTTCTTCTTGATATTCTTCATGTGATGATATGAATGCATGCAATACTATGATTTTGACATTCATGACTTGATTTTTTTGATGATTGAAATAATGATTAGAATATTGATGTAATTATGAATGGTGATTTGGTATTATACATGCAATACTTCAACTTATGATATTGATGCATGTGATGATGAAATATTTATGATAAAAATAAAATTTGTTTTGACATTCATGACTTGATTTTTCATATTTGTTATTTACCTTTGTCATGATTTGAAAATTATTGTAAAGAGAAAAAGAATTACAAAATTATTTTCTTCCCTTCTTTTTTAAGAATGACAAAGGGGGATAAATTTTGCTAGCTTGCATACTTTAAGAAGAAGCAAAAAGCTTGCTCATCTCAAAAGATGTAAAATTTTTTTGCCAACTTTAATGTGTAAAGTTTGCTAGCTCACAAATTGTAAGGATAAAAACTTTCTAGGAAGCAAAATTGCTAGCTTATTCTAAAATGATGCATGCAATACTTATAATTTTATTATGATGATGTATTTGATATATTGCATATCATGTATGAGAATCATGATTAAAATTGCATTGACTTAAATTAAATTTAAATTCAAGGTTTATCTCAATTATGACAAATTGAAATAAGAATGACACTTTATTTTTGTCATAATTTGAAAATTGATGAATTGCACCATTGTTTTGTTATTCCCCTCTTTTTGCCAATGACAAAGGGGGAGAAAGAATTTCTAGCATGCACATCACGAAAAGAGGCAAACTTGTTAGCTTGCACAAGTCAAGAAGATGCAAAAACATGTTAGCTTGCTCATCTCAAAAGAGAAGCAAATATTTCTAACTTACATATTTCAAGAAGCAAAAGTTACCTTATTGAACAACTTAAATACTTCTAGCTTACATGATATAAAACTCAAAATTTTTGCTAGCTTGCAATGATGATAAAACTTGAGATTTATTATGCAATAATTTGAACTTGAATGTCTAAAAACACTTGCTAGTTGTACTTCTCATTTTTGTTGATGACAAAGGGGGAGAAGTATGATGTTATGCATAAGTTTATGATAACATGTTTCTTGGATTTTTGAATCTAAGAGTCTTTATCAATATGGCATATTGATAGGGGGAGTTTGTTTAAACTCCGGGAGTTTGTTTATGAATTGATTTGCATTTTGAGTAACACAGGATGCTTCGATTAGGATGAGACAATTAAAGCAGGAAGAATAATGTTGGGCTAGTGGAACATGTAAGAAGATTGGACGTCTAGCCGGAAGATCAGATGACATATCGATAGAAGACTTCGGGCTATGGATTCGGGCATCGGGCTAAGAAGAGCAGAAATTGCGCAAAGGATATCATAGTTGCGCAGGTCAATTAGCCGATTAGGCAATAGGCCGCAAGAGAGGATAATGCGTCGAAGAATCAGACAAAGCGTTGATAGACTAATGACATGCTGGATAATATGATTCATGCTTTGTAATAATTTTCTAGTTCAAAGTGTGTTTTTACATCTGTAGGATTAACTATGATAGCAAGGCATAAAGCAAAATGAAGTCCCGGAGTCAAGAACACGATTTCGTTGGGAGTTCGAGAGTTCGTCGAAAGTCCGGACGTTCATCGAAAGTTCTGCCGGAATTGATCGAGAAGTCCTGAAGCTTGCCAAAGAAGCTCATCGGAACTCTATAAAAAGATCATCGTGAAGTCTAGGAGCTTGTAGGGAGTCTGTTGGAACATTGCCGAGAGATCATTGGAAGTTCGCCGGAAGATCGTCGGAAGCTCACCGAAAGAAACCTAGACTTACAAACTTTGTTTAGCTTAGTAAATATCTTAAAATTCATAGTTAGCATATAATTGAGATTAGAATTGGGCCAACCCTATTAAGGGATAGTTGGGCCCAAGTTTGGGCTGTGTTGGGCCGAGAGAAAGGCCTAAACAGTGATCAAACAAGTGAAATCGTCGTGGCACAATCTCTGAGACTATGTCAGGTGGTGGTACCACCAGTCTAGGTAGTGGTATTGCCTAGACATAGTCTTCTAGGTGGTGGTACCGCCGGACTGGGCGTTGGTACCGTGCAGTGCAGGCAGTGGTACCACCTATACTTTGAAATTTAGGGGGATTTGAATTTTGGCTCCATTTTTGAAGTCATTTGGGGCCTATAAATACCCTAGCTATTTTTGCATGGATAAGCAAAAAATATTAAGCAAAACTCTATGATTCCAAAATTGTAAACCTTAGAAAGTTTAGTTCCCTCCTCCCAAAGCTTAGAAAGAGTTTAAGGGAGGTGTGAGAGGGATACATTGTAAAAGGTTGTCTCCTAAACTTGTGAAAATGAGAAGAGGGGTGCAAAAGGTGGTTGGTCTTCGCCCATTGAAGGAAGACCGATAGTGGATGCTGGTGGCCTCGACGGAAGGGGAATCGGTAGAGTAGATGTAGGTCACGACGACCGAACCACTATAAAAATCTGGTTTGCGTTTCTCTTGAGCAATTTACTTTAACTGCAAACCACTTTACTTACTTTACATCCACTACTCTCTTCCATGCACTTTCATAGTTATTACCTTACGAAATGGTTTTTCATCGGAAATGGATTTAATCGCAACGAAGTTTTGAACCGACGTAATTTTTATCGCTGTACTAATTCATCCCCCCTCTTAGTGCCGACTCTTTTCTTAACAATGTTTAGATAACCAAGTCTTTACTATGGATAATGTTCCTACATCATTCACAATGATCAGGATGTCATCCACATTTAACACCAAGAAGATGATAGCACTTCTATTTACCTTCCTATATACACTAGGCTCATCTTCGTTTTTAACAAAGTCATGAATCTAATTGCCTCATCAAATCTTATGTTCCAACTTTGGGAAGCTTGCTTTAGTCCATAAATAGACTTAAACAACCTACTCACTTTATCTAGATAATCCTTGGACACAAATCTCTCAAGCTATATCAAATACACCTCCTTCTTAAGGTTGTCATTGGGAAACGTGGTTTTCACGTCCATTTGCCAAATCTCAAAATCATAGTGTGCTATAATAGTCAATAGAATTCAGATAGATTTTAGCATGGATACAGGTGAGAAGGTTTCATCATAGTCAACATCTTACCTTTGACGATACCTCTTAGCCACTAGTCTTGCTTTATAGGTCTCTACCTTTCCATCTACTCTGATCTTGCTTTAAGGTTGCATCAACTAGGTTCTAAATCTTGTTGGAATATATAGAATCCATCTTAAAATTTATGGCTTCTTGCCACTTCCCAGAGTCTATACTCATAATAGTCTTCTCTTAGGTCCGAGGATCAATATCTTCAACATCCTCTCCTCTAATATGTCTCACATATCTCTTGAGAGGATAAGATACTCTACTGAACCTACATAAAGTCAGAACTTGTGTGCTAGGGTACCTGAAAGACTTGGGCTATAGAATGATGCTTGAGCTAGGTTCTCCAACCTTGCTCAACTCTATCAAAATCCGCCAAGAATATGTTCCTTCTCAAGGAACACTACTCTCTTAACTATAAAGACCTTTTGGTCCTTGAGATGATAGAAATAATACCCATTAGTTTCCTTAGGGTATCCCACGAATATGCACCGTTCCGTCCTAGATTCTAATTTGTCGAGGTTATGCCTTTTGACGTGGGCAGAGCAGCCCCAAATTTTAACAACCTTATGATCGGGCTTCTTCCCTTTCCATATCTCACATAGAGTAGACACCACCGACTTAGTTGGAATTCTGTTCAGAAGGTAAGCTGCGGTCTTGTTAGGACTCTAGCTAGGAGAGTCCTAATTGAGAGTGACATTCTTGAAAAATCTACCTAAGCTGACCCTTATTAAAGAGGTGAAGAGGTCGGCTAGGGTTAGGAGGTTGTTTCTTAGAGAAGAATTAGGAGTTGTAAAGGAATAGGAGTCTTGAGTAGAAGTCCTATTAGGAGTTGGTTAGAAGTAGGAGTCTTGAGTAGGAGTCCTATTAGGAGTTAGGGTTTAGAAACCCTATAAATAGCCATGTATTCCTCTTTTTTTGATAAGCAATAGATGAATCTTTTCTGCATCCCTTGAGCAGTAACTTGGAGGGAGGAACCCCTTATAGAGTTCCAAGGAGGCCGATCCCCTAAAGAGATCAATCCCAAGTTTAGAATCTGTAAGGGTTCTAACACTTGGTATCAGAGCAACGTTCTTGGCATCTCGCTGCCCTTCCACAGCCATCCATCAACCCTCCACAACCGTCCAAAGCAATTCCCATAATTGCTTAAAAGATCGTTGTTAAATTCCGCCGTCATCTCCACCACCATGGATCATCCTTTGATCTCCCCGTGAATTGCAACAGGTTCTGGTTTTCTACCTTACTGCTGCTGCAATTTAGTTATCCTTATTTGAAAATCCCAAAAAAATTATTCAAATATTGCTGCATAAACTTTTTGTCATAAAGTTTTCATCTCTACGACGAAAGATACATTGCAGAATTCTAACCGTATAGCACCGTCTGTTTGATCTTGCTACTGTATTTTTTCTATCCAAATCTATACAAAATTTTTATGACATCTTTGACATTTCCTAACAGCAGATTTCCTTTGGTTTTGTCAAAAAATTCTCAATATAAACCATTGATATTTTACGTCTAATATGCTATACTTGAAAATCTGCACTGTAAAATTTCAACCGCATAGCACTGTTTGTTTTATCTTGATACTACGTTGTTTCTATCCAAATCTCTACAAAATTTTTATGATAGCTTTAACACTTCCTAACAGTGGATTTTCCTTTAGTTTCATCAAAAAATTCTTAATATAAACCACTGATCTTTTATGTCCAATCTGCTATACTTAAAAATCTGTGTTGCAGAAAATTTCAGCCGCATATTGTTGCCTTAACCCATCTATTTGCAATCTTTTTTGAATGAAATTTCTTATACACTTTATAGATCATCTTGGCTTCCATCTAAGTTTGATCTATTAAGAAATTCATCTCTAAAAAATGATTTTGTGTTGCTGCAAATTTTCGTCATAACCCGCTGAAATTTTTCGACGAGAATTCTGCAATCGCAACTTGCACCAATTTCTTTGCTGTTATACTGCCGAAATTTTCTTGATTAAATTAGATATCCTTGCTGTCATATAAACTGTGATTTTTCTATCAATTCCCTTCTCAATTCTCTCAAGTTTTTGGTGGAAATTACGTCGAGAAACCGTTGTTTCTTCGACAATAATTCTACTCTTACAAGACAACACATACTTGCTACAACTTCCACTGATTTCTATCAAACCTTTGCTACCATCTACCACAGATCCAAAACTTTCATCTATAGCCCTAAAACTCTACCAAACCATACCCTCAAACTACACCCAAAATAGCCACAAAACAAGCCTAAACCGTAGCCTACATCCACCAATCCACCATCCCTTTCGACCATCACCTCTCTCAACCAATACATGCCTTTAACCCGACAACAAAAGAGAGATCTTAACATCACAGATTTGGTGGCATATACTATAGCATCTGAGGAGGTAATCAATACTAAATTCGAAACTTTCGAGGCGCGAATGGAGGATAAGATTCGGAAGCTCTTTACCGAACTCAAATTGGGCCGACCACTAAGCCCGAAGAAATCACATCAAGGAGAGAGCTTTGCCCAATCGCACCAAGCCCGAAGATATGACTTCCAAGAGAGGGGAAGCTCTATGACCAATCTCAACTATCCATGCATGAGAGTGGACTTCCCTAGATGGGAAGGAGACCCGATTGGTTGGATCTCACGTGCGGAGCGATATTTTCGGTACCATAAAACCGCGGATGCATCTATGGTAAAAATTGCAGCTATACATCTTGAGGGGGATGCTATACAATGGTTTGACTGATTTGAATATACTTATGGAGTCTTTTCATGGTGATAATCCAAAGAAGGACTGCTGATCCGCTTCAGACCAACCGATTACGAGAATATTAACGGACAACTTGCAAAGATCTGACAAACCTCTACCATTCAGGAGTACCAAACCAGGTTTGAAAGGTTATCTAATCAAACTCATGATTGGTCTCAAAAACAGCTATTGAGGACCTTCATTGAGGGCTTGAAGCCGGAGATCCGAGGAGAAATTAAAGCGTGACAACCATATACGCTTATGGCAGCCATCTCTTTCGCACGACATCAAGAGGAGCAATTGAACCATGAAGCTCAGAGGACTAGAGTCGCTCCTTAACCAGTAATATTGAAGCCCTCAGCCCCCCCTACTGTCGACCAAGTCCCTACACCAAAAATGTTAACAAGAGAAGAGCTTCGGGAGCGATATGCGAAAGGGTTATGTTGGAATTGTGACAAGCCGTGGAGCCGTGAGCATCGCTGTAGTAAAGGGAGACTTCTTATGATTGAACCAATAGAAGAAGAGGTCATTGAACATCCAGAAGAGAGCCTTGAACATGAAGAAGAAGATGCAGAAGAAGAGCCACAACCGACCAAAGTTACGGTACATACACTAGCTGGCTACTCAAACCCACAAACGATGAAAGTTGGAGGCCTTCTCAAACAACAACCGATCACTATTCTCATCGACACAGGCAGTACTAATAACTTTCTAAATAGTAAGGTTACTATCCAGATAGCCTTACCTATCGAGAATTGCAACAGGTTTGACGTTAAGGTCACCGATGGATGGATTTTGAAGTATGATCGTAGGTGCCCGTAAGTGAAACTGTTGCTGATCATGAGGCCTTACCAAGAGATAATTGCATATTTCTTCCTTCTCCCTCTTGATGATCATGAGTCCATGCTCATAATTAAATGGTTGACAACATTAGGTGATATTTCTTGGAATTTTATGCAACTAATTATGAAATTTTACAGTAAGGAGAAACAGGTGATACTGAACGGGAAACGTGGGGGCGACGTAACGACGATTTGCACACAACAAATGGAGAATGTTTTGCATAAAGCATGCAGCATATTTTTGGTACAACTTGAGCAACAAACTAAGGGAGAGCCAATAGAATTTGAAGATCCAAACCTACTTCCTTTGCTTGCTGAATTTTCAGATATATTTGACGAACCGTACAACCTACCTCTTACCCGTCGGCATGATCATTATATAATGGTTCTTTCAGGCAAACCTCCAGCAAATACTCGGCCATATCAATATCTACATCTCCAGAAGGATGAAATAGAAAGGATTGTAAAAGAGATGCTCAAGATAGGAGTTATTCGGCCATGTTGCAACCTCTACTCTTCACTGGTGCTACTTTTACGCAAGAAGGACGGAACATGGCGAATATGCGTTGATTATCGAGCTCTCAATGGCATTACCATCAAGGACAAATACCTTATTCCAATAGCAGATGAATTGCTAGATGAAAGGGAGCACAAATCTTCACAAAGCTGGACCTTTGATCCGGGTATCATCAAATATGAGTGTGCGAAGAAGACATACCGAAAACCACCTTTTGAACACACAACAACCACTATGAATTTTTGCTTTCTTCAATAGAAGGTGGAATATCTTGGGTATATCATATCAGAGGAAGGTGTGACGGTGGACCCCTTCAAAATTGAAGCAATGCAAAACTGGCCTACCCCGAGGAACATAAAATTGCTACATGGCTTTTTGGGTTTAACAGGCTACTACCGTAAGTTCATGAAAAACTATGGAAAGATCAATGCACCACTTACTTTCTTATTGGAAAAAGATGTCTTCCAATGGTTGGACAGAGCTTCCGCTACCTTCGACAAACTTAAGGCAGCTATGACGACGACGCCGGTGCTAACACTACCATATTTCAACCGACCCTTCATTATTGAGGCCGATGCATCTAGAGTCAGAATTGGAGCCATTCTCATGCAAGATGGTCGACCACTCGTATACACTAGCAAGGCATTATCTCCCTCCCATCAAAATAAGTCAACATATGATAAGGAGATGCTCGTCATTGTGTGCGCAGCAATGAGGTGGAGCGAAAGATATCATCCCCTGAGCAGCAAAAATGGGCAACAAAACTTCTTGGATTTGATTATGAAATAACTTACAAAAAGGGGAAAGAGAATGTTCTTGCAGATGCGCTTTCGCAACTACCCGAGCAAGCTGGAGTTTCGGCCATTTCACTTCCGACCAGTGACTTTCTTGAGGATATTAAGATGGAATGGTAGGAAGATTCAGAGACTAGTAAGATTATAAAAAAATTGGAGGAAGCACCAAGCTCCGTGGCTCATTACAATTAGGACTCAAAAGAATTACACTATAAGGGATGCATTGTGCTTATAATAAATTCTACTTGCATCTTCACGAGCAGATTTTGGACAAAGTTATTTCATATGTAGGGTACTAAATTGAAAAGGAGTATGGCATATCACCCATAAATCGACGACCAGACAAAAGTTGTATATAGGTGCTTGGAGATAGCCCAAAGCCACCCACCAAATATGACTATCCAAGGAGAACTCCAGATCCAACCAAGTGCCATTATTGATCGACGGATCGTGACTCGATGACGACGACCCACTACTAAAGTGCTAATACACTGGGTGAACCTACCAACAAAAGATGCCACTTGGGAGAACTATGATGACTTGAAGATCAAATTCCCAAAATTCATGAATCGTTAGCCTCGAGGACAAGGCTGATTTGAAAAGGGCGGGTTTGTTAGGACTCTAGCTAGGAGAGTCCTAATTGAGAGGGACATTCATGTAAAACCTACCTAAGCTGACCCCTATTAAAGAGGTGAAGAGGTCGGCTAGGGTTAGGAGGTTGTTTCTTAGAGAAGAATTAGGAGTTGTAAAGGAATAGGAGTCTTGAGTAGAAGTCCTATTAGGAGTTGGTTAGAAGTAGGAGTCTTGAGTAGGAGTCCTATTAGGAGTTAGGGTTTAGAAACCTTATAAATAGCCATGTATTCCTCCTCTTTTGATAAGCAATAGATGAATTTTTTCTACAGCCTTTAAGCAGCAACTTGGAGGGAGGAATCCCTATAGAGTTTCAAGGAGGCCGATCCCCTAAAGAGATCAATCCCAAGTTTAGAATCTGCAAGGGTTCTAACAGGTCTCTAGGGGCATATACCTAGAATGAGACGGGGAGGTCGGCGAAACTCATCATGGACCGCACCATGTCTAACAGTATGCGATTCCTTTTATCGGATACACCATTGGTTGGGGTGTATAAGGAGGTGTCCATTGAGACAGAATCCCATGGTCTTTGAGGAATTGGGTGAACTCTATACTCAAGTACTCACCTCCTCGATCTGATCGAAGAGTCTTAATACTCTTTCCAGTCTAATAATCCACTTCATTCTTATACTCCCTAAATTTCTCGAAGGCCTAAGACTTTTACTTCATCAAGTACATATGTCCATACCTTGAGAAATCATCAGTAAAAGTAATGAAGTAGGAGTAACCACTTATGACATGAGTTGACATGAGACCGTATACATCACTATGTGCGAGTTCCATCAACTCAGTAGCTCTCTTTCCAGTTCCACTAAATGGAGAGTTGGTCATCTTTCCACGAAGGCAAGACTCGCAAGTTGCATATGACTCATAGTCGAATAGATCTAAATATCCATCTTATAGCAACTTTTGAATCATTTTCTCATGGATATGACCTAGCGTACAATGCCACAGGTATGCACTATTCACCTCATCCCATTTCTTCTTGGATACACTTACATTCATGATATGTGGATTAATATCTAGCATAAATAAAATATTATGCAAAGATCCTTACACCAATCTCCTAGGCTTTGCAAGAATTTGTAATAAATTACAAATGTGATAAGCACTACGGGTATCCAATACTTTGCACTATCACAAAAAATATGACAACTAGAGACTAATCATGAATGCACCTAAAGCCAAGGTACCTTTTGCAGTTCCTCTTCCAATGTCCATCTTTGCTGTAGTGGAAGCACTAGCTTTTGTCCTTTACTGGGTCTTTCTTTGCAATCTTTGCTTTACCCAATCTGTCCTTGCCCTTGCCCTTCTTAAGAAACTTTTCTGCCTTCCTTTTTCTTTCTAGTCTCATCACCATAGAGAACTGGCTTCCCTTTCTTGATGGTGCTCTCTATCTCCCTCAATATATTGAGAAGCTCAAGAAGAGTTATCTCAAGCTTGTTTATATTAAAATTCATTATGAACTAAGAAAAGGAATCTGGTAGGGATTGAAGTACAAGGTCTACACATAAGTCATCCTCTAGGACCATTCCTTGACCTGTGAGTTTCTTTATCCACTCAATCATCTTTAGGATATGATTTTAAATTAGTGTCGCCTCAGTCATCCTAGCACAGAAGAGACACTTAGATATCTCATATTGTTGAGTCCTTCCCTATTCCTCAAACAATTTATGAAAATGCAGGAGAATGGATCTGGCATCCATCTTTTTATGCTATCTCTGTAACTCAGGAGTCATAGAGCCCAACATGTAACATGTAGCAAGAGTGGAATCTTCTTTGTACTTCACGTAACGAGTGATCTCATCTTCGCTTGCCCCTTCCTCGGGCATAGGCATCACTTTATCAAGGATATACATGATTTTCTTTGCCATGAGAACGATTCTTAGGTTGCGGAGCCAATCGACATAATTTGGACTAGTGAGGTGGTTGACATCAAGTATGTCACCTAAGGGATTTGAATGCGACATATTTTTGAAAATGAAGATGTAGTAGAAATAAATAACATGCAGATTAAAAAAAAAATTAAGATAAAGACTTCTATCTCAATCTACTCCCATTATTTTCTCTCGAATCACACAACTCCCTCCGGTGTGTGAATCAGAGACCCCCGGGAGATCTCTAGTGGGGATCAGGATCCAATTGACATCTTAACGTAACCTCGAGTGACTTGACCAAGTAGGAATAACCACCAATGGCATGAGTTAACATGGGTTCACATACATTATATGTATGAGTTCCAGTAGTTCAGTGGTTCTTTCTCTAGTTCTACTAAATGGAGAGTTGATTAGTTTTCTACGAAGCCAAGGCTCGTAGGTTGCATATGACTTATAGTCGAATGGATCTAGATATCTATCCTTTAGTAACTTTTGAATCATTCTCTCATGGATGTGACCTAGCCTACAATGCCACAAGTATACACTGTTCACCTCATCTCGTTTCCTCTTAGACACACTTATGTTAATGATATATGGAGTAGTGTCTAGCATAAACAAACCATTATGCAATGTTCCACTCGTGATGATCTCATCATCTAATAATATTGAACAACCATTGTTCTAAAAAATTAATTTATATCCACTAACTATCAAACATGGAATAGAAATAATATTTTTGATAATAGAAGAAACAAAATAACATGCATCCAATGCAATAATAGCTTCACTAGGCAGATGTAGGGCGACCTCGCCAACAACTACTATAGTAACTTTTGCTCCATTGCCCATCTTGAGGTCTATCTCGCCTCTCGCCAATCTCTTAGGCCTTGCTAGAACCTGCAATGAATTACAAATATGATAAGCACTACCAATATCCAATACCCATATGTTATCATAAGAGTCTGATAAATTGAGACTGATTATAAATGTACCTGAAGCTTCTTCAAACTTCTGTTTTGCCCTCTCTACAAGGTACTCTTTGTAGTTCCTCTTCTAGTGCCTATTTTTTCCATAGAGGAAGCACTGGCCTTGGTCCTTTGCTGGGTCTTTCTTAGTAACATTTGCTTTACTTGGTTTGCTCTTACCCTTGCCCTTCTTAAGGGACTTTTCTGCTTTCCTTTTCTTTCTGGTCTCACCAGTATAGATAACTAAGTTCTCTTTTTTGATAGTGCTCTCTGCCCCCCTTAATATATTGAGGAGCTCTGGGACATAAGATTTGATGAGGCAATCAGATCTTATGACTTCGTTAAGAACGAAGATGAGCCTTGTGTGTACAGGAAGGTAAGTGGGAGCGCTATCACCTTTTTGGTGTTATATGTGGATGACATCCTCATCATTGGGAATGACGTAGGAATGCTATCCACAATAAAGGCTTGGTTATCTAGACACTTCTCCATGAAGGACTTAGGGGAAGCATCCTATATCTTGGGGATTAGAATCTATAGAGATAGATCCAAGAGGATGCTTGGCTTGTCCCAGTCCAGGTACATAGAAACCATTGTCAAAAGGTTTGACATGGAAAATTCCAGAAGAAAGGGCGAACATGGATATGATACCTTATGCCTCAGCAATATGGTATATCATGTATGCCATGCTATGTACTAGGCCTGATATAGTGCATGCTCTGAGTGTCACAAGTAGGTATCAGGCGGATCCAGGCTTGGAGCACTGGAAAGCAGTAAAGTGTATCCTTAAGTACTTGAGAAGGACTAAGGATCTTTTACTAGTATATGGAGGTAATAGCCTTAAGGTTGAAGGCTTCACTGACTCAAGTTTTCAGTCTGATGTCGATGATAGCAAGTCAAATTCAGGGTATGTGTACACCTTGAATGGAGGAGCAGTGTGCTGGAAGAGTTCCAAGCAAAATACCACTGCTGACCCGACCACAGAGGCGGAGTACATTGCTGCATTAGATGCAGCAAAGGAGGGAGTCTGGGTGAAGAAGTTCATCACAGATTTGGGAGTCGATACAGATAGCGACAAGTCGACTTCCCTTATTGCGACAACTATGGGGTGATTACTCAAATAAGGGAACCCGGGTCTCATCAGAAGTGTTCTGAGGAGGTTCCAACTTATCAGAGAGATCGTAACCCAAGGAGATGTAGCAGTGGAAAGAGTTCCATCCGAAGATAACATTGTAGATCCACTGACAAAGCCGTTGTCTCAGATTGTCTTTGAGCGTCAAAGGGGTCTGATGGGGATCAGACACATAGGTGATTGGCTTTAGGTCAAGTGGGAGATTGCTAGTCATAGGTGCCCAGCAAGCCAATCACGTGAGTGATGGCACGTATGACTTGATACAGAATCTTTTTGCTTATTATATTTTGGCGTATATCACTTTATAACTATTGCATAAATGCATATATATATTGTGATGTCCTTGGATTTGTGCAATGGGAATCGGATCGTGATGAGATCACGATAATGAGATCGATTCACCTTTAAACACATATCCTAAATAATCCCGGTCATAGGTTACTCGAGAGGGACATCGTGATAACCGGATAGACTGGTGTGCTGTATACCCGTCCATATGATAGATGCAGCTGGTCTCATAGCTGCTCGTGTAGGGACACTAGGGATACAGTATAGGTGCTCATTGGAGAATGAGTTCACTGATTGATCCGCTTACGGAATGCTGGATGGTTGATGATGCCTTATTGTCAGACAGCGATTCCGTAGTCCTAGTGGTGTATCTGGTCCTTAGACTTGAGACACCAAGGATGTCCTGTATTAGTGCTCCACTCTTTGATACCAGACTTATAGGTTTGGCTGTCCCCAGATCTAGTACAGCTGGTCATTGGGAGTGGTAGTCGACCTTACGAGGGCTATTGAGTGTCAATAGAGGATCATCCACTCTCGGCGTCATGAGAGGAATATCCTATGTGTTCTTGCTCAGACAAATCCCTGGCCAAGGTCATTCGGGTTGAGAGAGAAAGAGTTCTCCGGGAGAATCCAATTAGAGCGAGACTCGAGTAGAAACCGTATGGGTCTGACAGCACCATGCTCGATATACGGTCTCTGGGATATTAGATGGATGAGGGACTATAGGTACATGGTAACTGAGGACAGACAGGTCCAATGGATTGGATTCCCCTGTATCGTCTAGGGACTACGGCGTAGTGGCCTAGTACGTCCGTAGTCGATGAGTCAAGTGAATTATTACAGAGATAATAATTCACTCAGTTAGAAGGAGTTCTAACAGGTATGACTCACGGCCAGCTCGATATTGGGCCTAGAGGGTCACACACATATGGTAGGCATTGCGATGAGTAGAGGTTCAGATATGAGATATCCGACGGAGCCCTTGTCTTATTGGATGCAGATCCAATACCCACTAGGGAAGGACCCATTAGGGTTTGACACGGGATCTCTATAAATAGGAGGGATTCACAGCCTCATAGGTTAGAGTCTTTGCTTGCCTTTCCTATTCTCCTCTCCCTCTCCACCTCAAAGTAGGCCTGGAGTTTTGAGGAGCGTCGTCGTAACCCTACTATGTGGATCACCGCTAGAGAGGAGGACGCTTGACCTCCTTCACCCTCTCCTAAGGATCTGCAAGGAAACAGGGATATACGATCTCCCTAGGTAACACAATCTCTATACGCAGTTTTGTGTTTTACGGAATTTTGCACACCAATCTTCGCACGACGACGAACATCTTTTTGGGAATCGGGGATTTTTGTTTTCTTGTTCTTCCGCTGCGCATATGATGTCGCCCCCCAATGATTTCCCAACATCCACAACCGTCCAAAGCAATTCCCACAATTGCTTAAAAGATCGTCATCGAATTCCGTCATCATCTCCACCATAGCGGATCATCCTTTGATCTCCCCGTGAATTGCAACAGGTTCTGGTTTCCTACCTTACTGCTGCTACAATTTTGTTATCCTTATTCGAAAATCCAAAAAAAAAATTTGTTCCTATATTGCTGCATAAACTTTTCATCACAAAGTTTTCATCTCTACGACGAAAGATACATTACAGAATTCCAACCGCATAGCACCATCTATTTGATCTTGGTACTATACTTTTTCTATCCAAATTTCTATGAAATTTGTATGACATCTTTGAAAATTCCTAACAGTGGATTTCCCTTTGGTTTCTACGAAATTTCCCTATTTGAAAATTCCTAACAGTGGATTTCCCTTTGGTTAGAAGTAAGAGTCTTAAGTAGGAGTCCTATTAGGAGTTAGGGTTTAGAAGCCCTATAAATAGCCATGCATTCCTTCTCTTTTCATAAGCAATAGATGAATCTTTTCTGCAGCCTTTGAGCAGCAACTTGGAGGGAGGAACCCCTATAGAGTTCCAAGGAGGCTGATCCCCTAAAGAGATCAACCCCAAGTTTAGAATCTGCAAGGGTTCTAATAGTTGGGAAATGGCGGCTGCAGCCCTTCTCGCTCGAGCGATATGCGGGCAGCGAGGAGGCGAGGTCATTGGCCGGGGGGTTGGGGGCAGTGGCAGCGGTTGGCTGGGCAGCAGCTGTGATGGTGGTGGTCCATCAGCCGGGAAGCAGCGGCGGCGGGTGGGCTGGCCGGAAGCAGGGGTCCGGTGGGGAAAGTAGGGGTGGCTGTGGATTCTTCTTCTTCTTCTTCTTCTTCTTCTTCTTCTTCTTCTTCTTTTTCTTCTTCTTCTTTTCCGAAGATGAAGATAACTGCACCAAGGGGGCAGCAGCGGTGGTGGCAACTGCTGGCTGGGCAGTAGCGACAACGGTGGAGAAGGGGCAACGATGGTCGCTGACTAAGACGCAGAGGTTCCTTCTCGGTTGAGAAGGATGCAGTTCGTGGCTGCCGGCTTCACCCTCCCGCACATAATTTTTTTTATGGCAACACTACAGCGAGAATGCCAAGGATCGCCGCTCTGATACCAAATGATAAGACCCTAAAGTCTTATCGTCGCTCTGATACCAAATGATAAGACCCTAAAGTCTTATCGTTGCTCTGATACCAATTGATAAGACCCTACAGTCTTATCGTGGAAGAAGGGGAGAAAAGGGAATGATAATGATCGCTTCAAGGGGATCGGCCCTCCTTGATCACTTCGAGGGGATCGGCCTCCTAGGGTTTGTCCACAGAGTGGAATAACATTTCAGCATTGGTCGAGTCCCTCGAGACCATGGTGATTCGGAAGCCGAATAGGATAGGAATCACAAGGAGTTGTGATCAGCAAGAGTTGCCTGCCTTTCGGGCTTAGTATGATTGATCGAGTCCCACGAGGTTACACTAAGACACTGATTGGATCTTAATCCCCACTAGAAGTCTGCCAGAGACTTTCGTTTCATGTGCTGAGGGTGTCGCTTGACTCGTCAGTAAAATAGTGGGAGTATATTAAGATAAAAGTCCATATCTTGATTTATTATTTTTTACAAAATCTACATGTTATTTATTCCTACTACATCTTTATTTTCAGAAAATGTCGCTTTCAAATCCTTTACGTTGCATACTTGATGTCAACCGTCTCACTGGTCCAAATTATATGGATTGGCTCTGCAACTTGAGAATTATTCTCACGGTAGAGAAAATCGCGTACATCCTTGATACAGTGATGCCTACTCCTGAGGAAGGGGCAAGCGAGGATGAGATCGCTCGCTACGTGAAGCACATTGATGACTCCACTCTTGCTCAGTGTTACATGTTAGGCTCCATGACTCCTAAGTTACAGAGACAGCATAAAAAGATGGATGCTAGATCCATTCTCCTACATATCTGCAAACTATTTGAGGAACAAGAAAGGACTCAATGATATAAGATATCCAAGAGCCTATTTCATGCTAAATTGACTAAGGGGACACTGGTTCAGAACCATGTCCTAAAGATGATTGAGTGGATATAGAAACTCACAAGTCTAGAAATTGTCCTAGAGGATAACCTGTGTATGTGTGTGGATCTTGTGCTTCAGTCCCTACCAAAAAGGTGATAGCGCTCCCACTTATCTTCCTGTACACACAAGGCTCATCTTCGTTCTTAACGAAGTCATAAGATCTGATTGCCTCATCAAATCTTATGTTCCAACTTTGGGAAGCTTGCTTTAGTCCATAAATGGATCTAAGCAACCTACACACCTTATCTGGGCAGTTCTTGGACACGAATCCCTCAGGTTGCATTATATACACCTCCTCCTCGAGGTTCCCGTTGAGGAATGCGGTTTTCACATCCATCTGCCAGATCTCATAATCATAGTGTGCTACAATAGCCAATAGAATTCTGATGGATTTTAGCATTGCTACGGGTGAGAAGGTTTCGTCATAGTCAACACCTTGCCTTTGACGATACCCCTTAGCCACTAGCCTTGCTTTATAGGTCTCTACCTTTCCATCTACTCCGATCTTTTTCTTAAAGATCCACTTGCAACCGATGGGTACAATACCTTCGGGCGCATCAACTAGGTTCCAAACCTTATTGGAGTACATAAAATCCATCTCATAATTCATGGCTTCTTGCCACTTCCCGGAGTCTATACTCATAATAGCCTCCTCGTAGGTCTGAGGATCAATATCTTTTACATCCTCTGCTCTAATATGTCCCACATATCTCTCAGGAGGATCGGATACTCTATCAGACCTGCGTAAAGTTGATACTTGTGTCTTAGGTACCTGAACAGACTCGGGCTGTAGAGTGGTGCTTGAGCTTGGTTCTCCAACCTCGCTCAATTCTATCATTCTCCCACTGTCTCTGTCAAGAATGTGTTCCTTCTCAAGGAACACTGCTCTCTTAGCTACAAAGACCTTTTGGTCCTCGAGATGATAGAAATAATACCCACAAGTTTCCTTGGGGTATCCCACAAATTTGCATCGCTCTGTCCTTGATTCTAACTTATCGGGGTTGTGTCTTTTAACGTGGGCTGGGCAGCCCCAAATCTTAACAACCTTAAGATCAGACTTCTTCCCTTTCCATATCTCATAAGGTGTAGACACTACCGACTTAGTTGGAACTCTGTTCAGAAGGTAAGCTGCGGTTTCTAGGGCATATCCCCATAATGAGATGGGTAGGTCAGCGAAACTCATCATGGACCGTACCATATCTAATAAAGTACGATTTCTTCTTTCAGAGACACCATTGAGCTGAGGTGTGTAAGGAGGTGTCCATTGGGATAATATCCCATGGTCCTTGAGGAACTGAGTAAACTCTGTACTTAAGTACTCACCTCCTCGATCCGATCGAAGAGTTTTGATACTCTTTCCAGTCTGGTTCTTCACCTCATTATTATACTCTTTGAATTTCTCAAAGGCCTCGACCAACTTGTTTGCCCTTGCCCTTTCCCTTCTTAAGGGACATTTCTGCTTTCCTTTTCTTTCTGGTCTCACCAGTGTAGAGAACTGGCTTCTCTTTCTTAATAGTACTCTCTGCCTCCCTCAACATATTGAGGAGCTCTGGGAGAGTCACCTCAAGCTTGTTCATATTAAAATTCATTATGAACTGTGAAAAGGAATCTGGTAGGGACTAAAGCACAATGTCCACACACAAGTTATCCTCTAGGATAATTCCTAGACCTGTGAGTTTCTCTATCCACTCAATCATCTTTATGACATGGTTCTGAACTGGTATCCCCTTAGTCATCCTAGCGCGGAAAAGGCTCTTGGATATCTCATATCGTTGAGTCCTTCCCTGTTCCTCAAACAATTTACGGACATGTAGGAGAATGGATCTGGCATCCATCTTTTCATGTTGTCTCTGTAACTCTGGAGTCATAGAGCCCAACATATAGCACTGAGCAAGAGTGGAGTTATCAATGTACTTCATGTAGCGAGCGATCTCATCCTCGCTTGCCCCTTCTTCGGGCGTAGGCATCACTGTATCAAGGACGTACACGATTTTCTCCGCTGTGAGAACAATTCTCAAGTTACGGAGCCAATCCGTATAATTTGGACCAGTGAGGCGGTTGACATCAAGTATGCTACGTAAGGGATTTGAAAGCGACATTTTCTGAAAATAAAGATGTAGCAGAAATGAATAACATGCAGATTTTGCAAGAAATAAACTATCAAGATATGGACTTCTATCTTAATATGCTCCCACTATTTTACTAACGAGTCACGCGACACCCTCAGCACGTGAAACGGAAGTCTCCGGCAGACTTCTAGTGGGGATCAGGATCCAATCAGCGTCTTAGTGTAACCTCGAGGGACTCGACCAATCACACTAAGCCTAAAAGGTAGGCAACTCTTGCCGATCACAACTCCTTGTGATTCCCGTCCTGTTCGGCCTCCGAATCACCATGGCCTCGAGGGACTCGGCCAACCATGATGCTCGGTTAAGTCAACACCTTCGTTACAAGATGAGTCTGATTTGATGATATACCCTCGAGGGACTCGACCAAGCATACCATGCCCTCAGGTCACCGGTGACATCTCTATGTCGTAAGCAAGATAGCGAATCGCGATATAGGTGAGTCTCGAGGGACTCGACCAACTCAACCTACACCGGGATTCGGTTCCTACTCATAATGATGGAAGGCCACGTGGGTCAATCTAATTGCCTCACGTTTACCGACTTAATATTATCGAGAGATGTTTCTATGATTTGGTCTCCTAATAGGACATGTCACACATATATATATTTAATATATATCTATATCGCATGCAAATATATATACTTATCTAGTATGTGTATAAGCAATCACACCAGATGATCATGGACCACAACCTAATATGATTAGGCCCGAGCCAGTAGGCCTAATCACTCACATCAAGATCTATGTGTGCAACGGTGCATCTCCATGCCCTGTGATCGTCCATCTCGTCCTCGTCGGTTTCGTCGACATCTTGATGCATCTCCATGCATCACGATCGTCCGTCTCGTGGGTCCCGCTATCGCATCCACGCTCCCGCTGCGCCTCCTCGTGTGATTACAACTTAATCATAGGCACGCAGGCCCGACAATAAACGAGAAATATAATGGAGGTTCGCAGACGTCAATAATAATAATCACAAGTACACACATCACACGGTCCATGATCATCCGTCCACACATCATACATCACATGTATAAATAATCATCATCATGTAGGACTACTAGATAATAATAAAAATAATAATCAACTAAACCTTTTAATTAATTAATATTTTCTGAAATCAGGGATATGTAAGGAATTTCTCAATTCCTAAGGGTATTTTCATAATTTGGACAGAAGACAGAAATTGAAATTTCTCAAATTCCGAGGGGCAAAACTGTCTTTTTTCAGAAAACCCTAATGCCCTCTTACTGCTGCCGCTGTTGCCGCCGCCACCCTGCCGGCGGCGGCCTGTGCGGCGGGACGAGGGCACTGCCCTCGCTTGCAGGCGGCACGCTCGCTGGCGGCGCTGCCGCTGTAGGTGGGCCCCCCTTTTCGGGCGCCGCTGCCTCCGCAGGCGGTGCTGTCCCGCCGGGCGGCCGCCCCTGTGGGGGGGTTTTCGCCCGCGGGAGCAGCGGCGGCAGGCGCCGCTGCCCGTGGGCTACCAGCCCCGCCAGCAGCAAGCCTGCTGCAAGCAGACCGCCGGGCGGCTGCTGCAGGCACAGCGCTTGCGTATGCGCCGGCGCTGTGCTGCCTGCCTTCGACTGCGTTGCACGCACCCAGATCGAGGGCAGCAACTGTTGCTGCCCTTCCTTGTTTTTGCGTCAACGATTTTGACGTCAAAATTCTTCCTAAACACAACACACGGAGTTCAAAACCAATCATTCGCACGAACAACCTGGCTCTGATACCACTGTTGGGAAATCATTGGGGGGCGACATCATATGCGCAGCGGAAGAACACGAAAACAAAAATCCCCGATTCCCAAAAAGATGTTCGTCGTCGTGCGAAGATTGGTGCGCAAAATTCCGCAAAACACAAAACTGCGTATAGAGATTGTGTTACCTAGGGAGATCGTATATCCCTGTTTCCTTGCAGATCCTTAGGAGAGGGTGAAGGAGGTCAAGCGTCCTCCTCTCTAGCGGTGATCCACACAGCAGGGTTGCGATGACGCTCCTCAAAACTCCAGGCCTACTCTGAGGTGGAGAGGGAGAGGAGAATAGGAAAGACAAGCAAAGACTCTAGCCTATGAGGCTGTGAATCCCTCCTATTTATAGAGATCCCATGTCAAACCCTAATGGGTCCTTCCCTAGTGGGTATTGGATCTGCATCCAATAAGACAAGGGCTCCGTCGGATATCTCATATCCGAACCTCTACTCATCGCAATGCGTACCATATGTGTGTGACCCTCTAGGCCCAATATCGAGCTGGCCGTGAGTCATACCTGTCAGAACTCCTTCTAACTGAGTGAATTATTATCTCTGTAATAATTCACTTGACTCATCGACTACGGACGTACTAGGCCACTACGCCGTAATCCCCAGACGATACAGGGGAATCCAATCCATTGGACCTGTCTGTCCTCAGTTACCATATACCTATAGTCCCTCATCCATCTAATATCCCAGAGACCGTATATCGAGCATGGTGCTGTCAGACCCATACGGTTTCTACTCGAGTCTCGCTCTAATCGGATTCTCCCGGAGAACTCTTTCTCTTTCAACCCGAATGACCTTGGCCAGGGATTTGTCTGAGCAAGAACACATAGGATATTCCTCTCATGACACCGAGAGTGGATAATCCTCTATTGACACTCAATAGCCCTCGTAAGGTCGACTACCACTCCCAATGACCAGCTGTACTAGATCTGGGGACAGCCAAACCTATAAGTCTGGTATCAAAGAGTGGAGCACTCATATAGGACATCCTTGGTGTCTCAAGTCTAAGGACCAAATACACCACTAGGACTACGGAATCGCTGTTTGACAATAAGGCATCATCAACCATCCAGCATTCCGTAAGCGGATCAATCAGTGAACTCATTCTCCAATGAGCACCTGTACTGTATCCCTAGTGTCCCTACACGAGCAGCTATGAGACCAGCTGCATCCATCATATGGACGGGTATACAGCACACCAGTCTTTCCGGTTATCACGATGTCCCTCTCGAGTAACCTATGACCGGGATTATTTAGGATATGTGTTTAAAGGTGAATCGATCTCATTATCATGATCTCATCACGATCCGATTCCCATTGCACAAATCCAAGGACATCACAATATATATATGCATTTATGCAATAGTTATAAAGTGATATACGCCAAAATATAATAAGCAAAAAGATTCTGTATCAAGTCATACGTGCCATCACTCACGTGATTGGCTTGCTGGGCACCTATGACTAGCAGTGGAGGGTTGATGGATGGCTGTAGAAGGGCAATGAGATGCCAAGAATGCTGCTCTAATACCAGGTGTTAGAACCCTTGCAGATTCTAAACTTGGGGTTGATCTCTTTAGGGGATCGGTCTCCTTGGAACTCTATAGGGGTTCCTCCCTCCAAGTTGCTGCTCAAAGGCTGCAGAAAAGATTCATCTATTGCTTATGAAAAGAGAAGGAATACATGGCTATTTATAGGGCTTCTAAACCCTAACTCTTAATAGGACTCCTACTTAAGACTCTTACTTCTAACCAACTCCTAGTAGGACTCCTAGTCAAGACTCCTATTCCCTTACAACTCCTAATTCTTCTCTAAGAAAACACCTCCTACATGAATGCCCCTCTCAATTAGGACTCTCCTAGTAGAGTCCTAACAGAATGTCCCTCTCAATTAGGACTCTCCTAGCTAGAGTCCTAACAGTTTTACCTGAATGTCCCTCTCAATTAGGACTCTCCAAGCTAGAGTCCTAACACCAACCAACGGACCACCCATCGTCGCTTCTACCGTCGGCGACGGTGCCCTAGCCGCACCACCATCATTGCCTTCCCTTGGTTGCAGGTTCGGCCGTGCGATCTGTTGGCGTCACTGTTTTTGTGGTGCGATAGAAATAGAGTAGCCGCCAGTCCCTTTGCTACCGCAGGCGCCGATTACCTTTACCGCCGCCGCTACTTCTCGACCACTTCAACGCCACCCCTCTCCTTCGTTGCTGAGCCACCACCGCTGCCAGCCACCGTGCGACGACCTCCACACGCCTCCCAACTGCCGATCCTCCTTGCTCTGCATCCGTAGTGACAGAAATAGGGCAACTCACCAGTTGCCCTTGTTCCCAACCGTGACACCGCCGACTCCTCCTTCTCCACCGTCGCCGCTGCTTCTCGGCTGCTCGACCACCACCGCTGCTGCTCCCCAGCCAGCAACCTCCCCTCCTCGTTGCGCCGTACTCGCCACAACCATATCCTCTCCCCTTTGAAGCCCATCTGGTCGAAAGGGCCCCTGCCACCCCTGCTTTTGTCTAGTCCCACTGCAGCCGTTGAATTCCGATCAGCGACCACCGTCACCACTGCTCCCCGGCCAGCAGCCTTCCCTCCTTGCTGCTCCACCCTGCTTGAGCGAGAAGGGCCACGACCGTTGTTTCCCGGCCAGCGGACCAACCCCCTCGTTGCTTCTACCGTCGGTGATGCTGCCCCAATCGCACCACCATCTGCCTTCCCTTGAGTCGCAGCTGCAGTCACTCGACCATCCCTGCTCGCGGTGATCAAACCAAGGCAACCACGGCCACTACAGCCATCGCCGTTTCCTCAACCGGATGCGATCCCTCGGTGTCACCAACGCCTCCTTCCGCAGTGCTACAAAGACAAAGCAACGCTGCCTTCCATCCATGCCATTGCAGCCACTGCAGCAATGAGCCCTTGGCGGTGCTACCCCAGCCGCACCATCACCGTAGGTTGCCATCACCATAGCCTCAACCCCACTGCTCGACGATCGCCCCTTAGGTCATAGCAGTTGCAGCCATATCTACGCAGTCGCCTTCCAGCCCCGATGCTCTCACCCCACGAAGTGACAGAAACAGGGCAGCAACTCTTCCTCCAACGCAACGACCGCAACACTGCCCTCAACATCCATCTCCTCGGCAACTTCGCATTGACAATGCTGATGCCCTTGACCGACATAAAAAATAAGAGTTGAGAACCCAGATTTATAGTTTTATGAAATGGCCACCGATAACTTAGTGAAAGCACAAATGGAGGCATTGGAAATTAGAATTGAGAACCGATTGCAAGAAATACTTAATGATTTCAAAAAGGACTTACTAGGTAGCCTCGGTAAATTTCAACAAGGTGGGAGCTCAAGTTTTACGTTCAACAGATATGAAAATACTGGAAAAGAGCCCCAAGATTATGATACAATCTACTCATACATGAAGGTGGATGGACAACTCGCCAAAATTTATCAGACTTCTATAGTGTTAGAATATCAGAGTAGGTTTGAAAGATTGTCAAATCAAGCTAGAGATTGGTCGGAATGACAACTTCTGGATACATTTATTGAAGGGCTTATTCCAGAGATCCGGTGTGAAGTTAAGGCTCGTCAAACCCGCACTATGATAGCTGCGATCTCATTCGCACATCTACATGAGAAAAAAATCAACAGGGAAAATCATGGAAACAGAAGTGACAATAACCAGATGATCAGTAAGCCACCCGCCTCATCTATTCTCAACCAAAGCCTTGACACTCAAAGACTAACTTAAGAAGAACTCAAGAAAAGATCAACAAAGGGTTTGTACTATGATGAAAAGTGGAGTATGGAGCACCGATGTAAACAAGGGCAACTTTTGATGATTGAGCTAATTGGAGAGGAACCAGAAGCAAAAGAGTTGGACTCCGATCATGAAGGTGTGAAAACTGATGAAGATATTGAAGCCATCACACATACAATGCATGCATTGGCTGGCTACACTAACTCACAAACTATGAAAATTGGAGGAACTTTGAAGCATCAGCCTGTCACTATTTTGATTGATATAGGTAGTACTAATAATTTTATGGACAGGAAAGTTATAGCCCAACTAGCCCACCACACTTAAGGCTGTGACATATTCGAAGTAAAGATCATTGATGGACGAATTTTAACTTGTGATAGCAAAGGCCAAGAGTTTCTTGCAATGATTACTACACTAAAAGACCGACCTATTGCTTACATTGTCAAAAAGTGGAGACCATACTTACTTGATTAACGGGTTGTGATGCGTTACAGATAGCCTATGATTGAAGTGTTGAAAGAGAAGCTCCCCGAGATTGATGCTGCTCATCCTTGAGGACAAGGCTGATTTGAAGAGGGAGGAATTGTTAGGACCCTTTTTCTAAGCTTTTGGATAATGTTTATCGAGTATGTTTAGTTCAGTTGTTTATTGAGTCGGTTTGGTTCAGTTAGAGTCAAGTAGAGGTCTATTTAATATTTATTTATTATTAGAGTTCAAGTCCTGAAGGACTCTGGGTGGAACTCTATAAATAGTGATGTAACCATTTCTTTAAGAAATCAATCAATCAATCAATGAAATGTCCACTCTATGGACAAACCCTAGGAAGCTGATCCCCTCGAAGTGATCAAGGAGGGCCGATCCCCTTGAAGCGATCAAGGAGGCCGATCCTCTTGAAGCGATCATTATCATTCCCTTTTCTCCCCTTTCTTCCACGATAAGACCGTAGGGTCTTATTAATTGGTATCAGAGCGACGATAAGACTTTAGGGTCTTATCATTTGGTATCAGAGTGACAATAAGACTTTAGGGTCTTATCACGTTACAAGATGAGTCTGATTCGATGATATACCCTCGAGGGACTCGACCAAGCATATCATGTCCTTAGGTCATGGGTGACATCTCTATATCGTAGGCAAGATAGCAAATCACGATATAGGTGAGCCTCGAGGGACTTGACTAACTCAACGTATACCGAGAATCAGTCCTTACCTATAACGATGGAAGGCCATGTGGGTCAATCTAATTGCCTCATGTTTACTGACTTAATATTGTCGAGAGAAGGGTTTATTTGATTTGGTCTCCTAATATGATATGTCACACACATATATATTTAATATATATCTACATCACATGTACAATTACACCAGATGATCATGGACCATAGCCTAATGTGATCAGGCTCGAGCCAGTGGACCTAATCATTCACATCAAGATCTATGTGTGTAGTGGTGCATCTCCATGCCCTGTGATCGTCCATCTCATCCTCGTTGGTTCCGTCGGCATCTCGACGCATCTCCATGCATCGCGATTGTCTGTCTCGTGGGTCCCGCTATCGCTTCCACACTCTCGCTGCGCCTCTTCGTGTGATTACAACTTAATTATAGGCATGCAAGCTCAACAATAAATGAGAAATAAAATGTTGAATCTCGTATTTTGATGATTAAACCACTTGATATATGTTTATGATTTAATCTGTGTTTTGAGTAATGCAGGATGCTTCGATCAGGATGAGACAATTAAAGTAGGAAAAATCATGTTGTGCTGGAGGAACATGTCAGAAGATTGGACGTCGGGCCGGTGGATCGGTCGATGTATCGACAGAAGGCTTCAGGTCGTGGACTCGGGCATCGGGCCAAGAAGAGTGGGTATTGTGCCAAGGATACCGGAGTTACTGGCCGATTGGGCAATAGGCCGCAGGAGAGGACGATGCGCCGAAGAATCGGACGAAGCGTCGAGAGACCAATGACATGCCGGACAACTTGGTTAATTTCTTAGGATTAATTATCTCGATCGAAGTTTTGTTTTACATGTGCAAGATTAACTACGATGGTAGTAAGACATGCAGTAGGAGTTGCGTCGGAGTCAAGACTATGATCACGTTGGGAGTTCGAGAGTTCGACGGAAGTCCGGACAGTCATCGAAGGTTCTGCGAGAACAAATCTGAGAAGTCCAGGAGCTTACCAAAGAAGCTCATCGAAACTCTCCAAGTGGATCATCGCAAGTCTAGTTGTTTGCCAGAAATCCACCGGAGCATCGCCGAAGGTTCATCGGATGTTTGCCGGAAGCTTGCTGGAAGGAGCGATTGACGCACCGGAGCAAGTTGTAGTAAATGTCTTAAGAAATATCGTAGTGAGCATATAGATTAAGTTAGGAATGGGAGGTGATCCCATTAACTTAATCTGGGGGTAATTGGGCCCTTGACAGACCCAAATTGGGTCGAATAGATCAACCCACTCGGACCAGAATTCCTGCCAGGTGGTGGCACCGCTAGGGTCGACGGTGGCACCGCCCAGGAGATGGTCTCCCAAGAAAGCTGGGTGGTGGCACCGCTAGGGCTTAGTCTCTGAGCGAGACTGGGTGATGCAACCGCCCCAGGCAGGCGGTGGCACTGCCTAGGCTTAGTCTCCGAGCGAGACTAGGCGGTGCAACTGCCCTTGACAAGCAGTGGAACTGCCTGAGCTCGGTCTCCGAGCTCTGCCAAGCGGTGGCACTGCCCAAAGGCTCAGTCTTCTAGCTCTTCCAAGTGGTGCAACCGCCCCTATCAGGCGGTGGCACTGCCTAGAGGCTCAGTCTTCGAGCTCTGCCAGGTGGTGCAACCGCCCTAATCAGGCGGTGCAACCGCCAGACCCTGGAATTCCAGGAGATGACAGTTTTGAGCTCAGAAATCAAACTGGTTTGGGGCCTATAAATATCCCACCCTTTCAGCAATGAAAGGGTAACCCAAACCACCAAAAGCTTGATCTTACTCTATGATTTTAGAGCTCAAAAGTGTTGTAAAGTCTAGAAGTTCTCCTCCCTCTTTTCTTCCATGTTTTGATCTTTCAAGAGAGGAGAGAAAAGTTTGTAAGGGTTGTCTCCTAAGCCCGTCAAAAGGAGTGAAACTGTAAAAGGGTGGTTGGCTTTCGCCTATTGAAGGAAGGCCTCTAGTGGACGTCGGCGACCGCGTCGGTGGAGGAAGCCAAAAGTGGATGTAGGTCAAGATTGACCGAACCACTCTAAATCTCGGTTTGTATTTACTTTGAGCATATTATCTTTACTGCAAACCTCCTTAGTAGCTTACTGCATTATGCTCATTTACGAACGTGTTTCTTAGTTAAGTATTTTTCGAATCAGCGTTAAGACGAAAATCGGTTTTATCGTACGAACATCATATTTTAATTTGCGCTTACATTCTGATTTCTATCTTAACTGCAAACTGCCTTCCTTACTTTACTTCAAATACATTTCCATAAGCTTTTAAAGTTATTATCTACACAAAATGACTTTTGCGTCGGAATCGGATTTCAACGTACGAACGCACTTTTAATCATCGAAAGTTTTCCGCTGCACTAATTCACCCCCTTAGTGCTCTTGATCCTAACAATTGGTATCAGAGCCCGATTTTTCTCATTTCGGATTTACACCCGAGAGAAATAGCTCTTCATGGCTTTCAAGAGGGCTTTTCGGTTGTTTGTCCACCGTTGTTTAACGGATTGGACTATACTTATTGGAAAACTCGAATGAGAGTTTTCATGATTTCTATCAATTTGGATTTATGGAATATTATTGAAAATGGTTTTCAACTTCCCTCTAAATCAATGAACAAATGATTGGATTTGGAGAAGAAGTATTTTTCTTTAAACGCAAAGGCTATGAATGCCTTATTTTGCGCTTTGGACAAAAATGAGTTCAATCGGATTTCTACATGTGAAACGACTTTTGATATTTGGTGAACACTTGAAATTACGCACGAGGGAAATAGTAGAGTCAAAGACTCAAAAGTTAATATTTTATTGCATGATTTTGAGCTTTTTCGAATGCAACCAAGCGACACTATAGGCGACATGTACACCCATTTCACGGATGTCGTCAATAATCTAAGAGTTCTTGGTAAATCTTTTTCGAATTTTGATCTCGTAAGCAAGATCTTAAGATCCCTTCCAAAAAGGTGGGATCCTAAAATCACCGCAATACAAGAAACAAAAGATTTAAATATTTTTCCACTTGAAGAACTAATTGGTTTGTTGATGACATATGAAATGGTGCACAATGCACTTGATGAACATGATGAACAAAATCACCTTCCAAAGAATAGGAAGGATTTGGGACATAGAACATTTGAAGACCACTCGAGCATAAGCTCAAGTGATGGTAAATAAGAACTACTCACTAAGAAATTTAAAAAATTAATGAAACGAGAATTGAAGAATAAAAAGAACGAAACTACTTGCTTTGAACACAAGAAGAAGAACACAAAGTGGGATGAATCGAGCTCCTTCGAAGACAAGAAGAAAATCAAGAAAGGCGAGGTGGCAAACTACGCCTTAACGACATTCAACAATGAGGTAATCAAAACCCCCTTAATTTATTTCGAAATTACATGATACTTTTCAAAATGCATTTTCCTTTTTAGTATAGAATTAATTTTCTTGAAAATTACATGTTTAAAAAAAAAATAAAAACGTAAAAATTATGATCATGCTAGTAGTTTTGAAAATAATCATGAAAAATACATATTTTATGATAAACAAACAAAATAATTTTGATTAAAAACATGAAATCATGCTATATGTGGTTAAGAAGTAATGATGTATATCATGTTGATTTCCATTGTTATTTCTTGATTTTGATTAAATAAAATCATGTTTGAAGAAATGCATAATGATGTAATATTAAACATTTTAATACCATGATTAACAATTTATGCATGAGATTTTAAGTTATACATGATGATAAGCATGTGTTATTTTTATGAGTGTATTTGAAAAACATATGGTAAAAATGTGCCCGAATGCATGAACTTGTTAAGATTATTTTTTATACTTTCTTGATTCAATGATCAAATCACTTAATTGCCATGATGATTTTACACTATTACATGCCTTAATAACATGTTGGAAATTATGTGTTTTGGATACAAAAATTTCCATGATTATGAGCATGTTTTATCTTCATGATTGAATTTGAAAATCTATAGCAAAACCATGTCCGAATGCATGAAAGTATTAAATTTCATTTTCGGATTTTCTTGATCCCAACAATTCATTTTTTAGAATCTATTGATCTTGATGGTTTTATAACGAAATTCATTTTTCGATCCTAAACGTTGATGCATGTTTCTATTTAATATAAATGAAAAAGCATGCTAACATGAAATCAATCACTTAAAATGAAATACTTAAAAAAAGGAAAATATATTATCAGTGAAATCATGAATCTACTTATGTTATGAATTTTGTGAACCATAAAAATGATTTTGGTGATTTGAATTTGAGATGAGTTTTATCAAAATCATAATCTTGATTTCTTGGAATAACATGAGATTTCCCTTGATGATCATCTCGATTATTTAAAAGGAGATTTGTCGAAATGATTCATGGAATTTTCGATTCATGACTTGATCCTTCATTTGTTTATGAGATGATTGAAATCTTTGTACATTTGAATTCTTCCCTTCTCCCTTCGATTTTTGAATTTATGCATGTTATATGTTGAAGATTTGAAACTATGTTTTGATATCATGCATACCCAAGAAATGTTGATTTGACAAAATGAATGATGATTTTTCTCTTGAATATCACTTGTGATATGTTTTTTTATGAATCATCATCTTGATTTCTCGATATTCGATGCATGAAATTTTATTATGAATCAAGATTTTTTGTTTAATCGATCTCCTAAGATTTTTTTTCGATTATTTATGAGGAGGTTTTTCAAAAAGATATCATGTCTTTTGGTATTCACATGTTTAAATCTTTCATGATATGATCTTTATGCAATTCCTTGTATTCATGAAATGTTTTCTCATCACCCAACTAATTCTTCTTGATATTCTTTATATGATGATATGAATGCATGAAATATTCATAAATTTGTAATGATGCATGCAATACTTATGATAATGATGTACATGATGTATTGCATATGATGTGTATCATGAATGCTTTAAATGATGAATGTTTGATATCATGATCAACATGTTAATAAGTGCTTAAAAATTTTAATGCTTGAATATCATGTATGATATGCTCATAATGATGATTGATTTATTTATATCATGCATGAAAAATGAAATGTATGGTTTTGAAAATGTGCATGTTTTAATTTGAAAATATAATGATAAGATTGATACTTACCTTTGTCACGATTTAGAAATTGACGCAAAGGGTCTTCCCTTCTTTTTGACATTGACAAATGGGGAGAAATATCACTAGCTCATCTTGCAAAATTTAGAAACATGCACTTTGCAAAGGAAGCAAATATTTGCTAGCTTACATATTGCAAGGAAAAGAACTTGACATCTTGAATCACAAAAATTTGCTATCTTGCATGATGTCAAATTTGCTAGAATTGCTAGCTTGTGATTAAAGAGAAGCAAAAAGTTGCTATCTCAAAAGAAGCAAATTGCACAATTCAAGAAGAAAGCAAAAAATCCACTTCTCCAAAGAGAAGAAATTGCTATCTTGAACATCACTGAGAATTGCTAGCTTGAAATCTCAAGAAAATGTAAAAATGTGCTATCGTGCCTATCTCAAGAAAAGCAAATATGCCAACTTGCATATCTTTAAATGTGCTATCTTGTATGCTGTAAAACTTGCATATCTACAACTTGATAGCTTGAATGTTCTAAGCATGATGTAACACTTGTTAAATTTTCTAGCTTCAAAACTGCATGATGATAAAACTTAATATTATATTTTTCATGCAATAAGTTGAATTAATATCACAAACACAAGAATAGTTGTACTTCTCCTTTTTGTTGATGACAAAGGGGGAGAAGTATGTTGATGACATGACATGTTATGCATAAGTATATGATGACATGTTGTTTGGATTTTTGAATCCAAGAGTTTCTATCAATATGGCATATTGATAGGGGGAGTTTGTTTAAACTCCGGGAGTTAAGGTTAACTCCGTCATCAAGTGGTTGTCATCATCAAAAAGGGGGAGATTGTTGAATCTCGTATTTTGATGATGAAACCACTTGATATATGTTTATGATTTAATCTGCATTTTGAGTGACACAGGATGCTTCGATCAGGATGAGACAATTAAAGCAGGAAAAATCATGTTGTGCCAGAGGAACATGTCAAAAGATTGGATGTCAGGCCGGTGGATCGGTCGACGTATCAACAGAAGGCTTCGAGCCGTGGACTCAGGCATCGGGCCAAGAAGAGCAAGTATTGTGCCAAGGATACCGGAGTTGCGGAGTCAACTGGATGATTGGGCAATAGGTTGCAGGAGAGGACGATACGTCGAAGAATCGGACGAAGCATCGAGGGACCAATGACATGCCGGACAACTTGGTTAATTTCTTAGGATTAATTGTCTCGATCGAAGTTTTGTTTTACATGTGCAAGATTAACTACAATGGAAGTAAGACATGCAGTAGGAGTTGCACCAGAGTCAAGACTATGATCACGTTGGGAGTTCGAGAGTTCGACGGAAGTCTAGACGTTCGTCGGAGGTTCTGTGGGAACAAATATGAGAAGTCCAAGAGCTTGCCAAAGAAGCTCGTCGGAACACGCCAAGTGGATCATCGCAAGTCCAGGAGTGTGCCGGAAGTCCGCCGGAGCATCGCCGAAGGTTCGTTGGATATTCGCCGGATGTTCACCGGAAGCTCACCGGAAGAAGCGATTGACGCACCGGAGCAAGTTATATTAAATATATTAAGAAATATCGTAGTTAACATGTAGATTAAGTTAGGAATGTGAGGTGATCCCATTAACTTAATCTGGGGGCAATTGGGCCATTGATAGACCCAAATTGAGTCGAATGGATCAACCCATTCAGACTAGAATTCCTGCCAGGCAGTGGCACCGCTAGGGTCAGTGATGGTACCGCCCAGGTCAGGCAGTGGCACCGCCAGGGCTTAGTCTTCGAGCGAGACTGGGTGGTGCAACTGCCCTAGGTAGGCGGTGGCACCGCTTGGGCTCAGTCTCCGAGCGAGACTAGGCGGTGCAACCACCCCTGAAAAGCGGTGGAACCGCTTGAGCTCGATCTCCGAGCTTTGCCAAGCGGTGCAACCGCCCCTGTCAAGCGGTGGCACCGCCTAGAGGCTCAGTCTTCGAGCTCTGCCAAGCGGTGCAACCGCCCCTGTCAGGTGGTGGCACCGCCCAGAGGCTCAGTCTCCGAGCTTTGCCAAGCGGTGCAACCGCCCCAATCAGGCGGTGCAACTGCTAGACCTCGGAATTCCGGGAGATGACAGTTTTGAGCTCAGAATTCAAACTAGTTTGGGGCCTATAAATACCCCACCCTTTTAGCAATGAAAGGGTAACCCAAACCACCGAAAGCTTGCTCTTACTCTGTGATTTTAGAGCTCAAAAGTGTTGTAAAGTCTAGAAGTTCTCCTCCCTCTTTTCTTCCAAGTTTTGATCTTTCAAAAGAGGAGAGAAACATTTGTAAGGGTTGTCTCCTAAGCCCGTCAAAAGGAGTGAAATGTAAAAGGGTGGTTGGCCTTCGCCTATTGAAGGAAGGCCTCTAGTGGATGTCGGTGACCTTGTCGGTGGAGGAAACCAAAAGTGGATGTAGGTCAAGATTGACCGAACCACTCTAAATCTCGATTTGCATTTACTTTGATCATCTTATCTTTACTGCAAACCTCCTCAGTAGCTTACTGCCTTTTGCTCATTTACGAACGTGTTTTTTAGTTAAGTATTTTTCGAATCGGCGTTAAGATGGAAATCAATTTTATCGTATGAACATCATATTTCAGTTTGCGCTTACATTCTGATTTCTATCTTAACTGCAAATTGTCTTCCTTACTTTACTTCAAATACGTTTCCGTAAGCTTTCAAAGTTATTATCCACACGAAACGACTTTTACATCGGAATCGGATTTCAACGTACGAATGCAGTTTTAATCGTCGAAAGTTTTCCGCTGCCCTAATTCACCCCCCGCTCTTAGTGCTCTTGATCCTAACAAAAATGAGAAATAAAATGGAGGCTCGCAGGCCTCAATAATAATAATCATAAGTACACACATCATACTTTTTAATTAATTATAAAACTACTAGATAATAATAAAATAATAATCAATTAAACTTTTTAATTAATTAATATTTTTTGAAATTAGGATATGCAAGAAATTTTTTGAATTCTGAAGGGTATTTTCTTAATTTGGACAAAGGATAATATTTGGAATTTCTAAAATTTTGAGGGGTAAAACTATCTTTTGACTATAAAACCCTAAGCCCCTCTTCTCCTTGCTTGCTGCGTCCATTGCCACTCTACCGGCGACGGCCTGTGTAGTGGGGGCCGCGAGGGTGTCGCCCCCGTAGGTGGGTGCCCGCAGGTGAAACTATTGTTGCAGGACCAAGCAATAATTACATATTTTTTTCCTCCTCCCTCTTGATGATTATGAGGTTGTGCTTGGCATCGAATGGCTGACAACATTAGGTGATATTTCTTGGAATTTTATGAAATTAATTATGAAATTTTACAGTAAGGGGAAATAGGTGATACTGCACGGGAAACGTGGGGGCAACGTAACGATGATTTGCACACAACAAATGGAGAAGGTTTTGCACATATCATGTTGCGGATTTTTGGTACAACTTGAGCAGTAAACTAAGGGAGAGCCAACATAATTTAAAGATCCAAACCTACTTCCTTTGCTTGTTGAATTTTTAGATATATTTGATGAACCGCACAACCTACCTCCTACCCATCGGCATGATCATTGTATACTAATTCTTTCGGGCAAACCTCTAGTAAATACTCAGCCATATCGGTATCCACATATCTAAAAGGATGAAATAGAAAGGATTGTAAAAGAGATGCTCGAAATAAGAGTTATTCGGCCAAGTTGCAACCCGTACTCTTTACCGGTGCTCCTCTACGAAAGAAGGATGAAACATAACGAATGTGCGTTGATTACCGAGCTCTCAATGGCATAACTATCAAGGATAAATACCCTATTCCAGTAGTAGATGAATTGCTTGATGAATTAAAGGAAGCATGAGTCTACACAAAGTTGGACCTTCTATCTGGGTATCATCAAATACGAGTGTGCAAAGAAGACATACCGAAAATTGCCTTTCGAACATACAACAGCCACTACGAATTTTTGGTAATGCCCTTTGGTCTCACCAATGCTCCCTCCACCTTCCAAAGCCTTATGAATGATATTTTCCAAAATTATTTTCATATGTTTGTGCTGGTTTTCTTCGACGATATCCTTATTTACAACCCTTCTCTTGAATGTCATTTTCAGCACTTACGACTTGTTTTGATGATTTTATGAGAACATATTCTTTTTGTCAAAAAAATCAAAGTATAACTTTTCTTAACAGAAGGTGGAATATCTTGGGCATATCATATCAGAGGAAGGTGTGGTGGTGGACCCCTCCAAAATTAAAGTAATGCAGAACTGAATGACCCCGAGGAACATAAAATCGCTATGTGGCTTTCTCGGTTTAATAGGCTATTACCACAAGTTCATGAAAAACTATAAAAAGATTAGTACACCCCTTACTTTCTTGTTGAAAAAAGATGCTTTCCAATAGTCAGACAAAGCCACCACCACCTTCGACTAACTTAAAACCGCAATGACGACAACGCCTATACTAGCGCTACCCGACTTCGGCAAGACTTTTGTTATTAAAGCCGATGCCTCCGAAGTCGGAGTTGGTGCTATACTAATGTAAGATGGTCACCCCCTCACTTATACCAGTAAGGTATTATCTCCTTCCCATCTCAGGATGACTATTTACGATAAGGAGATGCTCACGATTATGCATGCGGTGACCAAATAGAGGTCGTACTTAATCGGGTGACGCTTTCAAATCAAGACTGACCATAAAAGCCTAAAATATTTCTTGGAGTAGAAGATATCTTCCCTCAAGTAGTAAAAATAAGTAACAAAACTTCCTGGATATGATTATAAAATAACTTACAAAAAGGGGAAAGAGAATGTTGTTGCAGATGCGCTTTCGCAGCTACCCAAGCAAGCTGAACTTTTGGCCATTTCACTTCCGACCAGCGACTTCCTTAAGGATATTAAGAGGGAATGGCAGGAAGATCCAAAGACTAGTCAGATTATAAAAAAATTGGAGGAAATACTAAGCTCCGTAGCTCATTATAGTTGGGACTCAAAAGAACTGCGCTATAAGGGATGCATTTTGCTTGTGCCAAATTCTACATGCATAAAGACTATCCTTCAAGAGATGCATTCCACACCTACGGCTGGGTACTCCGGGTTCCTTAGAACCTATAAGAGAATTAAGCAAAATTTTTATTGGGTAAGGATGAAAAATATTATTGCTAAATTTGTGGCACAATGTGATGTATGTTAGCGACATAAAGGTGAGACAATGGCAAGTCCCGGAAAGTTACAACCTTTACCCATCCTGGACTCAATATGGACTAATATATCAATGGACTTCATCGAAGAGCTTCCCTAATCACAAGGAAAAGGTACAATTTTTGTCGTGGTTGATCGCCTTATAAAGTACGCTCACTTTTGCGCTGTTCGTAATCCATACACTGCTTCTAGTATTGCTCGAATCTTTATGGAGAATATTGTAAAATTGCATGGGATACCGAGATCTATTGTAAGTGATTGTGATAGGGTCTTCATGAGTAGATTTTGGACAGAGTTATTCTAGATGCAGGGCACTAAATTAAAAATAAATACGACGTATCACCCACAAAGTGACGACCAGATTGAAGTGGTGAACAGGTGCTTCGAGACATATCTCACATGCTTCACTAGTGACCGACCAAAAGAGTGGACAAAGTGGCTTCCCTGGGCCAAGTGGTGGTATAATACAACTTATCATTCATCCACAAAATGTACTCCTTATGAGGCAATGTATGGCCGACCTCCCCTTATGATCCCAAAATATGTGTTGGGCACCTCTAAAGTAAAACAAGTAGACATGGAACTATAAGACATAGACAAAATACTGAAGTTGCTAAAAGATAATCTCACTGCAGCTCAAGCAAGGATGAAACAGTAATATGATAAACGTAAAGGCGAAAGATAATTTTTAGTAGGAGATTGGGTCTTCCTACGACTCTTGCTATACAAGCAAACATCAATTCAGACCAGAGCATCTATGAAGCTTTCACCTCAGTTCTATAGACCCTACCAAATTTTGGAGCTCATCGGAGCGGTAGCATACAGATTGGACTTACCCACCAGCTCCCGAATCCATCCAGTCTTCCATGTGTCGTGTTTAAAGCTCAAGCTGGGATAAAATGATATAGTCCAAAGCCATCTATCAAATATGACTACCCAAGGAGAACTCCAAACCCAACCGAGTGCCATTATTGATCAACAGATCGTGACTCGATGATGATAACCCACTATTGAAGTGCTAATATAGTGGGCGAATCTACTAGTAGAAGATGCCACTTGGGAGAAATATGATGACTTGAAGATCAAATTCCTAGAATTCATGGATTGTTAACCTCGAAGACAAGGCTGATTTGAAAAGGGCGGGTCTGTTAGGACTCTAGCTAGGAGAGTCCTAATTGAGTTTCATTGAAAGGGGCATTTATGTAAAACCTACCTAGCCAACCCCTATTAAAGAGGTGAAGAAGCTGGCTAAGGTTAGGAGGTTGCTTCTTAGAGAAGCATTACGAGTTGGTTAGAAGTAGGAGTTTTAAGTAGGAGTCCTATTAGGATTAGATTGGAAGTAGGAGTCTTAAGTAGGAGTCCTATTAGGAGTTAGGGTTTAGAAGCCCTATAAATAGACATGTATTCATCCTCTTTTGGATGAATCTTTTTAGTAGCCTTTGAGCAGCAACCTAGAGGAAGGAACTCCTATAGAGTTCCAAGTA